>NW_020798177.1:0-82958 GCF_002237265.1 Aspergillus thermomutatus | reverse complement strand
GTTGCCGGGCGGGTGTCAGGCAGCGCGCGGAGGGGGAGCTGTCCCTTATCCTAGGCAGGGCGCCTGGATTGAGAGCCTGTTCTGAAGATTCAATAGAGTATGGCCTTCCTGGGTGAGAAGGCTCGTGTGAAGTGAATCCTTATGATATGGAATGCGAGAGTGTACAGAGATACAGAGGTTGGTGGGAGAATCCTGCTAAGCGAGCGATGATCACGTGACTTTATCACCGTGTTTTCTATCCGTATGTGATCAGCACCTACTGGACAACCCTTTTCTCCCTCCCCAAATGCAGCCTCCTCTTCCACTTCGCGCGACTCTTTCGCATCGCCCTCTGCGTTCTCTCCCAGGGATAGTTTACAGGCGATTCGCCCCCAGTGAATATCATAAAATCGTACAGGAACGCTCCAATGAACGAACCGGTCAAGGATCCCGCCCACGGTCCGTAGAACCAATACGGATTCGTGAACAGATCTCCCCCATACCCCAGCGCCAACAATGCCAACCGCGGCCCAAAGTCTCGACTTGGGTTGAAAGCCGCGCCTGTCTGATATGAGAATGTCATGCTGAGACATGCAACGACGAAGCCTATGATGAGCGAGTTCATGCCTGCTCCGGGAGGAGCATTCTGGTCATCTCCCAGTGCTAGGACAGTCACGGTCAGACACAGCGTTCCGAGGAACTCGTTGAAGAAGGCAGTCGCGGGACCGATCCATGTTTCTCGCTGGCTGGTGATGAAGCTGTTGATAATATCGGTGGGTGCATTCGTGGATAAATAATGCTGGATGGAGTGGTAGTACAGCCCGTACACCGACAGCGCAGCGATGAAGGCGCCCAGGTACTGCGCCGCAAAGTAAGCGGGCATCTTCCGCTTGGGGAATCCGCGGTAGAACCACAGCATCACCGTGATGGTTGGGTTGAGATGCGCCCCGGACACACCACCGGAAATGTAGATGGCCATCATGGCAGAGAACCCCCACGCCCAGGCAGTGGTGTTGGGATTCCCTGCGCCGGCCAGTGTGACAGACAGATCCGCGGACAGACCGACGGTGAGCTGGACGAAGACCGCCAGTGCCTCGGCCAGCTCCTCGCGGTGGTGCGTGCGGATGACGGACCAGGTCGTGTGGTTATTGTGAACTTCCTCCTCGACAAGATCCTGGACGAGCGGGTGCAGGTCATCCGGGTACGCTGCCTCCTCAAGCGTAGGGAAGACGCTCACCTCATCCTTGTCTTCGTGATCGTGGTCGTGATCGACTAAATGCGGCTCGAGCTCCTCCGGCACTGGCTGCAGAGGTTCAGCGCTGAGCTCCTGCTGTGGCTGTGGAGACTGCAGCTGGGTCTGAACTTCGGGCTGCGTGTCCGCGGGGTGCTCACCTTCCTGTACGGTCGATAACTGGTCCACAGGGGGCTCCACGTTAGAGGGGCGGCGTATACGAGAGGATGAAGTACGGGATAACCGCCGCGTTGACACCGCGTCCCCGGTCAGTATCTTATTGACGAAGTTGTTCTCGCGCTGCACCCGCGCATCCTCCACCTGCGCGGCCATCTTGCGCGGATCAGCGCTCTTATCGATCTGGCCCGCCTCAAGGTCATTGGGATCAACGTCCAGCCCAAGCCTCTGCGAGTTCTCCGCCGGCAACTGGGCGTTCGCCCGCGCCTCCAGTAACTCCTCCTTGGTGGGAACCATGCCTGGCCGCACCACTCGCGGCAGGGGCTTCGCTAAACTCCATACCGGCTTGGCGTTGGCGGGTTGCTCGTAGGCAGGGTTGAGCTCTGTGTATCCGGGATGCACGAATGGTTCGTGAGCCAGTCTAAGCTGAGGTGTTTCATCTGGACCGGCCAATGTGAATCTTCCTTGTGTTCGCTGCGCCAGCGTGGTGCGGGATGTGAGACTGGGTATTCCGCTACGTCGAGTCGCTGCCGTGCTTCGTCGCCGGATGCCAGAACCGGCTGCCCCTGATGCTTCCGGACCCTCCAGGCCAGAGGCTCGTCTTGTGGGTGAGACGAATTCGGCGCGACCGGCAGCTGGGATGCTTCTGGTGGGTGAGGCGGCTGCCTCTCCCGGATCTCCTAGTCGTCGTGCTGCTTCGGACTATCCAGGTGTCAGTCCCCGCATTGTGTTTCGCCAATGAGTCCGTTTGGTTGACGTACCTTCGCCCGCGGGCGTCTGGGAGATCTTTCGTCCATATTGTGCACTCCCTCTAATCAATTCCACGATGTACGCCAGTATGAGTATCGAATTTGATATATTGGAGAGGTAGTAAATAGACAGCAACAATATTGACTGAGGGAGGGAATTGACTTCGTCCACCCACTGGCACCTCGGTTAACCAACGCAGCATCCGGATGACAGGCAACTTGCGCAATCCCATTGATCACCGGCTACTTGGTACCTTAAAGGTGAAAGATCGACCCCATCTCTTGTTTGGCGCGAATTGTGGGCTCATGGCGTAATGGGTGGAGCCTCAACTGGGTCCTCCGCAGCAGATCAGTCAATTAGCATGGAATATGGTTGATTCCCCTGGCGTGTCGATCCAACTGGGTAAACTATCAACAGCGAACTGTGTTATTATAGCGCTTTGTTGACCCACATTGACATCACAATGGATATTGTTGTCCATTCGGTGTTGCGAATCCTGCTTTGTTGGTGGGCCGCCCAAGTCGCAAATTTTGTATGTTCCTGATGTGCCAAGTGTGGTCATCCAACGATAAATCAGCAACAAATTCTGTTTATTCTCCACCAGTGTTATTAATGCATCTCAGCGGATTGAAATTGAAAAAAATGTGATTGAAGAACTGATGCCATTGGATAGCCCCATGACTGATGTCATACTCATTCTGTCCAGCCCAAGCATTCATGAGAACATGGACATTTGACAGAGACCTATTCAAGCACTTCATCATGCATCGTCTGGCGTTTCTTAACCCCCGCAGTGACTGGAGGAGATCTCGAAGCCAATGCAGTCCCTTGTCCCTCTATTCCACACTTCTCCCTGGGCCTTCGATGCATCCAGCAGCAGATAACACACTCCAGTATCATGAATAATAAACGAAGCATGCTACAATGTCAGCCAAATCCCTAATCCAATCGAGGAAACATACACAACGGCTATCGTCAACGGCAATGTCAGGTCCAAACTGCTCCTCCACGGACGCGGATAATCAGCAGGCGATCGGACAGAGACCAGTCGCTGAATACCACCTGATAACACCCAATGGATCCCAGAACAATCGATGCGATGCTACTGAGAATTAGCCAGCCCACTTGAAGCCGCTTGAGTGTAAATGAGGCGTCCAGAAGACCGCTGATTTCAATCACGTCGATGACTATCGCGGTGGATGTCTGCTAAGTCAGATACGCCCTCAATTGAAGCCTTGATCGCTTACCGAGAAGATAGCAACATAGAATGTGTGTCCCTCGCTCCAGAGAGTTGCAAGGCATAGCAGGTAATAGAGACATGCTATGCTGAGCGCCAGGCCACCCAGTTTCATGGCCAGGTGAATGAAGGCCAGGACTTGTGGGACTCGGGATCGAGGCATATCCAGGAACTTCGCAGTGGATCTCACATATCAACGAATATAATCGAATTCCCATGTTCTTCATGTCCGGGGATCGGTGGGATTTTGTGTCCCAGGCCTCTGCACTGCGCATGGGCTACATGGCTGTGGCTTAGACTTGAGCTACAGGCTCTTGTACCTTGTCCATCATATTCTAATGAAATCGCAGCTGATTTTGAAGCAGCTATGTTCTACGATTTCGCTAACGAAGCCTTTAGCGATACCAATATGAGTCTGCTTGATTATAGGCTGCGCACATCATTGCCAAGGCTGACGGTAGATTCTTTGAGCCAACAGCAGTTATTTTGATCCCCTGGCGCGGACTATATCTGTATTAGGGATCGTTCTGCAAGTCAGGAGGATATCAAGACCCGGAATCCTGTTTATTCTTTGGCCTTTTCAAAGAAACCATTTTATGGTAAAATATGCAATGGTAAGCGCATTACTCTTTACACCGAATCGTACACGACACCAATGGCTAGCACGCTGCATGTCTCATTTATCCAGTGCTATATAACATATCGACTTGCATTGATTCAGCCAGGCAGTCACATTAGATGTTGACTAGGACTAAATCTAGAGCACCGGGCTTTAACTACTCAGCATAGCATGGGGGACTCAGATGATCAAAGAATATGCCACCCGAAAGACTGTAGGGATGAAATCCCAGCCGTGACCCTTTCCAAACACAGAAGAAGCTTGTCTCATGGAGGCCAAGGCTAATGATCTACAGGTTGTACCCAGTTGGTCAGTCATACTTCTATCTCATGGAAGTGCAAGCAGGAATGGTCGGTGTGCAGATCCTACAGTGACATAGATGTGGTTTTCGTGCTTTTCCGCGACTGAAATGTTAACGTCTAGAAGTTACAATATGTCTACTGAAGGATCATCATGGCCTCGACGTGCTAGATATTGTGCAAATTGTCTCTGGTGTCTTGTTAGATGTCGCAAGTCGTCTTCGACTCGCTCAGTGTTCGTGTAGTAAAATCATCAGTCCAGGACCTGATAAGGCCAGTTGTCTAAGGCTACGATAGGCTCATTTCATTGAAACATAACTTCATCTTAATCATGATACTCCTGACATTTCCCGACGATGGACGATACAAGGCTTGGTCACAGCCTAAGCCCGAGCATCCCCATCGACATGGCGATCCGATCCATCCAGTCGTCATGGGTATCTGGGCTAATATTGAACGTGCGCTGGAGGAATTCTGGGTCGAACTGGACCTGCCATGAGGCTGACTCTTGTTCCATGGCGGCCCAGGGGTTGGAAGCGCACGCTGCTGCATAGTCGAGGTTAAGGATATGCCCGTTCAATTGTCGACGACGGGAATCGGCTTCGATCAGTGTCAGAAGCTGATCGAGAAGAGCAATTCCAGAACGCATCCCATGCAAAGACGACTGCGCAAAGGAATCAACAAAATTCCACGGAATGGGCCCGGTGAAACTGGTTTCGTCCTTTCGCTTCACGACGCCGATTTCCAGCTTGCAACGCATGTCGGACAAGACATGCCTGCTGTTTGTGATGGCTTTTATCAATGTCTCGCGTGTTGAAGCTATATGTGATGTGTGTGCGAGCCCGTGCGTGAGCAAGCTTTTTGTCTCGACCAAGCGAGCAGGACAAGAGGCTACTTCAATAAACGCTCGATCCACAATAAGACCAAGCTCACTCTTTGTAGACGCCTGGCTCTCCGCATCCGCAAGTTCCGTCATCAGCGCCCTCCATTCCGGATCGCCGAGGAAACACTTTTCCCCGCGGACGAACGCGTCAGCAACAAGGAACGATCGACATGACTTCAGCAGCGTAGTCCCAAATCCTCCACGGTGGGCATCAGGTCCACGAAGTTGGATTAGCGTTGAGACACCGCGCGAATGGGATAGCCATGCAGCCTGGCCTGTGCCGTCCGCCATCTCATAGATCGTCAACAAAATCGCAGCGGCCAATGTCTCGTCATCTTTTGAGAACTTGGGGTGAACAATCAAACCGGCCAGATACCCCAGAGCACGACTGTACATGTGTCTACTGCAGGTGAGCTTATCCCGGTCCTTGTTCACCTTCCCCACAAAGAAGGTGGCAACGCTACGAAAGGCCCAGAGCAGCGCCTGGGACACCGTTGCCGTCGTGGACATCGGCCGACGACGCGCATAGTCGATCCAGTTGACCTCCACGCGGGCGCCACACGAAGCAAACTGCGCCGGAAAGCTTGTCAGAAGGAACGTGCAGAAGACCTCCCGTTGCTGCAAGTCTAATGCAACGCCTGCCAGGTTAGGCTCCACGCGTTCGTCTATGGTGCCTTTTCTTGCGCCAAAGGTCGTGATTTGATCGGTCCGGGTTCCGGGGTGTGGGGGTTGCGTCTCTTGCAAGGGGGCTTGGCCCTGTGGAGCCTGGCTTCTCCTCTGTGCTTTTCGGGATTTGGAGCTTGTTTCATCGCAGAACTTCCATCGCTTCTCGTACCCGGGGCAATCCTGGCCTCTCTTCTGACATCGTAGGCATTGTGGCTCTGTGAGATCGCACTGATCCTCATTGTTAGAACTCCATCTGTTGACTTTATCCCACGGGGAACTGCAAACGTGGCCAGTCAGGGGGCGGATAAAAAAGCGCTAACCTTGACCCGTCGCTGTAAACAAGTCCGGCAGCCGTTGCTGCGAGGTACCCCGACCATTGTATGAAGTGTCTCGCAACCTCTGGTACGAGCAAGCCCTAGACCGTGAACAGTCTGATGTCCAAATCGTCTGCTGCAGCAGTGCGTTTGTGTTGGATGAGGTTCCCCTGAAGAGGAAACATGCGGAGAATACGAAGGCGGTTGACTGTTGACCCTTTCCGATTTGCTCTTTGAACCCCCACTTTGCCTGAAATCCCTGAATTCTGTTGGTGGATCGTGAGGTTGAATACGAGGTGCATCATTAACTCCAAGTGGACCAGAGCTACAGGCCATGACAGTTTCGCTCAACTTAAAGGCATCATGATCCAGTGATTCTACTAAGATAAGACATAAGGAAAAACCGAGAAACCTTATTCAATACATGGGGTAGTCATGGTTCTCATATTAAAGGCATCAATGTTTCCACTTTCGTCCTCGGCTGAGTAGGCTTGCGTATTTTCGTTACTTTTGGTGAGGTCCTGTTCTGAGACGTTGTTGACCATAATTTGCGAGAGCAACTCAGCGCCGTCCGGGGGGAGAACTAGCGGGAATGGTCTAAAAAACCGAGGGGGTATTAGAGAATCTCATAAAAAGAGAGGAAAGTATAGGTATTCTTACCGCGTTGGTCTTCTTGCCCGTGTGGCATCGTGGCGCCATAGACCCGTAGTATTAAGGGACGTCCAAGACTAAGGAAACTTGATGCTTTCCATTTCAAACCGAGATGTAGTAATACCTTGTCCCTGTGACCCAAAAGGTTCGCTCTCCGAGGGCGTAACCGCGGAAAAACGAAGAAGAATGCTCGGGAAAAGTGAGATTCAATTGGGAATAATAGGCATCACCTACTTCAGACGTTCTTCGATGTCGCCATTATGGGCGTCGGCGCTCTGCTTCCTGTGTTTCCAACGGGCTTCCCACTCTGCTTGGCACTGGGCTTGGGGATTGGATTGGGTACTTCTAGGAAAAGCCGAGAAATAAGTGCTCGACTATTTCAAATTCTTTCACTCTTCCGGGAGACATGCCCTCTCACCCGCTTGTGAGCACCAGATGAAAATGACGTGGAAGGTACGGTTTGACAGTATGAGAGAATCAATCGAATCAACAAACAAAGCACGATGGAACTGACGAGAACGATGTATTTAATCTGGTCTATCTCAGTGGCTTAATGATCTAAGTTATGTGGTGGCGCTAGAATATAGGAAGTAGAAGGCAGAAGTCACATACTAGATCATGTGCTTCGAGGTCAATCTGGGCCTAACAGTAATGGGGGGGGTAAAGGGTCGTCCTTGACCTGCTGATTTCAATAGGGATGACTAGATGAAAGCAAATGACCATCAACCTAATGGAAACAACCTTAAAATAACTTGAATGCAGAGGATGATTAATCTAGTAAAGCAGCGCTCAGAGTACTGAAAGCTATAGCATGTTAATAAGTACAACAAAAATAACAACCAGTGGCCCAAAAGGTGTACAGTTAGAAAAGCATTTCTTATAGGTGGGCTAGGTGGTTTAAACGCTCGACCTCCTGCTGGATGTATTTCTGGAGTTCTAGAAGTTGGTCATAAGCCCACCTTTTAGACTCATGGTATGGGACAGTCTGCTAGTCAGCATTATACCAGATGCATGTGAATACTGAGGCAAATTGTGCAACTTAAAACCCAGTCCGATGGACAAAGTCACTGGACACAGTCTCGGTCCCACCAGTTCTAGGATGCTCTGAGAGGTCGACTGAGTGGGTCTTGACATTAGCTCCACCAGCTCCGGGATGTTTTGATGCGTTGGTCGCGGCTGGATCAGGTCCTGTCAAGTTAATGGCCTCTTTCCTCTGTTTGCCATTCTGATGGAGCTATTTGAAAGTTTCAACTCCCTAATTCTTAGTGGCTCCCTTTACTTTAAGGTAGTTGAACGCCCATTATGCCAGTGCAATGGGGTCTGAAGCTGCGATATCGCCAAATAGGTTTGTTTGGTCAATTGACACTGAGCCTTTGGCATGCTTGCGTTATGATAAAGTCTGTCGGCCGTAGGTTCCCCCGTCGATGCCGAGGTTTGTTAGGTGTAGCCTGACTGTGCCAAACCGGTCGGCTGGTCCTTCGAAGAACGCTAGCAAGCCTCATCAGTGCGGCCGCGTCAAGGCGAATGTCGGGTTGACCTGGTCCTGGAGCTCGATTGCCATGTATCGGGCAGTAGGGCCTGCCCGCACACATGGACAGCATATGGGGAAGTCTGCAGCGCTCAGGGCCTCATCATCAGGCTCTTGATCATCGGGTAAGAGATGTTTGCCGTTGTTAGCTGCCTGTGACTTCTCCACAGCCTGCCTGGCTACGCGCACCCAGCGGCTAATAATACACAATGCAATGGCGGTAGTGGTCTATGCCAGGTAAAAAAGCCCGGATTAGTATTCACATGTATCTCAATGATGCCTGGACGGCGGCGAGCCTGCTTACCTTGCCTAAGCCCATGTCATCTGCGAGATATCCTCCATTCTGGGCTCTCTCGGTAGTCAGCATCCAGCATACCGCGAAGGCCTGGTGAAGTCTTAGTGGACGACGCAGCCCATATCCTGATTGTATGATGAGGACGTTTCCCGAAGTCGCCTGTGAGCTTATAGAACCTCTGGCAGTCCTCTCCCATTCGAAGAACGCTAGCAAGCCTCATCAGTGCGGCCGCGTCGAGGCGAAAGTTGGGTTGCCATGCTTCTGGAGCTCGATCGAACAAAGCCTCCCAACGAAGATGAATGGGGACACTTCGGTGTAATGGTAGCTGTCTGTGCTATGAACGCGTGACCCCATTTCAAACGCGTCGTCGTTGTCTCCATGCCATCTACCATTTTCGATACGCGTATGACGTTTGGAATAGACAAATGAGCGAATCTGCGATGCCAGGTCATCGGGTTTGGTAATCGCCATTTCCACTTCGTCAAGATTCGCCTCAGTTACATCATTTACGATGCACTCGGGATGGTTTTCGACCAGGAAATTAGGCAGCTGGTTTGCTGGCTGCTGGAGTCCTACGGGTGTCATAGGGGATACTGTCGAGTTTTCAAACCCCCCTCTCACCCCGATGGAGCTTGGTCAACGACTCCATAACATCGATTTCGATCACAAGCGTAGGGCACTCTTTGGGCTGACCTCCTGAGCCCTATGTGGACGGTGGGAGAAACAGTCGTCTGTTTCTTTGTTGCTGTTTGCCACCACAGTTGGTCCGTAAGTTGTAGCAGAGTCATGTGGAAGGCCAGTGCTCCCTTCGAACATAGACCGAAAATCAATTCCGTCCAACGCATTCCTATGCTCATCATGTCGAATGCGGATTGCTGTGGGAGACTGAGGATGAGGATGTATTGGTTGCCCGCGTCTCGTTCTGGTTCAGTTGGTCAAGGACTCTCTGCGCGTCGATTTTGAGTCTTTTAAGGTTGCTAAAGGGATGAGTGATGTAATTGTCTGGGAGTCCTGACGTGATATCTGATGGCTCCATAATCGTAGACTGCGCTACTGAGTCGTGATTTCTGACCCTGTATCTTGGGCTTCACTGAAAATGGACGCCATCTTAGCATGGAATCAACAATCTCAAAGACGTAAAAAGAAAGGGCGGCTTGAAGGAGAAAAAGAAGGAGGACTGAAAGTATTTATGCTAAGAGTCCCAGCAGTTATGTGAGTCATTCTTATATTTCTATTCACTATTATATCCTTGAAGAACAAGTTCAGTGAATATAAGCTATAGATGAGATCAGGGGCAGTGAATGGTCATAAGTTACACCTGTGAAGTGAAGAAAGATAATGCACTAAGGCAAGTCATATCATAGTGGTAAGGTAAGTTTAGGAATAGCTTTTCAAAACCATGGGTGGAAATGAGATGTAGTCACTGTAGTGTCACGGAGCTTACACTTCTAATGACCCCTAGATATGCAGTAATTTCTTCAGCCATTTCCTCTAGGTGAACTATAGATGATGATGGGTTCTCTGATACAATTATCAAACCTAATATCTGGCCTCATAAACGATTGCATAATGTGCACCTTCACTAGTTTCGAGGCTCTAAAAGATGACGCGCGGGATATCTTCAACAAGCTCGAGCAAGACGACGCGAACCAGCTCATTCTCATCTATAATCTACCGAAGCCCATTCGCGAGCGGCTAGACAATGATGACAGGAACGTGTTGGATGCAATTCCATTTCGATTCATGTTCGAGGGGGCATCGGTTTGATTATGATTATTCCAAATTTCTACCATGGCGCTGTACCCAGCCGACTCAGCAGCACTATCTTATTCGCAAGCGAGGACGCTGGTGCGTCGAGAGATGAAATGATATGGGCCAGGAACACAACCTTTCTTACGGGCGACAAGGGTAAACAGCCCGATGACTGTTTTCTGGGTCCAAGCCGACTACCTCCACGAGGCGAGCCGCCCAACTGGCCTACTCCCGTCATTGAATCCGGCATCTCCGAGTCCAAGCTTCGAGAAGACGCCAAATGGTGGTTTCAGAACTCGCATGGTGCTGTTCGCACTGTGATTACCCTGAATAGTTACCGGACTCGAAAGACTATTATACTGGAGAAATGGCAGCTCAGTCATGCTGGCCAGCCGGTCACAACAGCCATGGCTCAGACGTTGGACAGGTTGATTCCTCCTATGCCTCCACTTGGTCTTCAGAGGCTGGAAATCCAGGTCCCGTTTATCGCACAAGAGGCCGCCATTACTCCTGACGCTACCATCGGGACACTCTATCTTCATTTTCAGGCTTTATTTGATCGAGCTCCTGGACCGACGGAGCGCGACCTCGACATTGATGTCTCACCGCTTATGGACCTGCTCCAAATCTTGTAATGCCATGTCCTCTGCCTCTGGACCGTTGCCCATCTTGATTATGATGACTTGTCCTGCATGTCCTTTGTGAACCGCCGACTTTGAATCTGGGTTTAGCTGGTTGTATTGCTACCTCAAGCCAGGGGAGTAAACAGCATTTGTTCAACGACATTACTAGCTCACAGAAAACGATGTACTAGAGAAGGAGAAAATGAGAACCAAAGGAGATGCTGAAGAAATCGTCGTCGCAGATGATATTCCAATCGTGTAAGTGGTTTGTGAACAGCCATATCTTCCATGCCTATAACTAGACATGCCGCCTTTCCGTTGACCATTGGAAAAGTGCATACAATCCCACCCCGTGAGCCAAATAAAGGTTCGATTCTACACTTGCATGTCCGGCAAACTCTTCCCTTTAAAGCCATTGCTCTCCAGACTTGGATTCCTTCGGTCAGACCATTCGAGACCACTAGCGTCTTCGACACTCCTGTACTCTGTCAGACTTGGTGCTTCGAGGGCTTGCGCCAGCGCTGCGGCATGGTTGAGGATCTTGTAAATCGACGATATAATCTCCACCTGCTGTCCTTTATCCAAGCTCATGAGACAGCCTGAGTACTACACAACAGTCAATTCCTTGTGACGCAAGCTTCGGCGATTGATAGGACGCTCACCCGAGATTGATTGTCGATGCACAAGAAGCGCCACTCGTAGGAGTCGGTGACGATTCCATATACTGTAGTGTCGTTGCAACGAGCCCTCTTCCTTGCATGGTGAAGCATCGCTGGCATAGCTTTATCAGTAGAATTCTCTTGTTCAATCAGTCAACACATACCCATGCAAGACAATGCTTGATAGCGGCCGATTTTCCCTCGTTGCGGTGCAAGGAAAAGTAGCAGATTGGTCTCCTTTTTTTGGTCCCCGTACCAGAGTGTGTAGTCTGTCGTGCCCTCTAACAGATAGGCTTTGTGGTTGTGGGTCCAGGGGAGACTCAAACTCTTCTCAAACTGAATGTGAAGGGACCCGTAAGCAGAGGCGGACTCGCGCTTCTTGCTTGCCAGGACTGCGAAGAAAATTGCTTCGAGACGGGATCTCATATGCGGCTTGCTCTCGCTGTCTTTACCTGCAGCACGCGAGTACCCCGACAAAATCGATCCTATACTAGCGTCAGACCTGAAAATTGGCATCTGGGGGTGCGTCGAGCAGTGGATACAGGTGCCTACCTAAATACTCGGGCCCTTGAATGTTGCCCTGCGTTGTAGACTGCCAGCAAGACTTGAAATTCAGATCTGGCTGCAGGCGTAAGAACCCCCGAACATCTTGGGGTTTTATGTCGGCAATGGAGAGATGTGGTAAATTGTTCTTTTCTGAGGGGACACGCTTTTTACTCTGCCGGATGGCAGTCCTAGAAACTATCGGTACATCGTCGATTTCAGCTTTGCCGTGCAAGGCCGAGGATGCTGAGCCTCTGTGTATTTGATTAAAGTAGTCCATCATTTCGATATTAAGCTCGGTGAAATACGGCAAAGGGAGAGATTTTGTAAATGTTGGGGCAGGATAAGGCTATGGTAAGGTTGAAGTCGAAGACGCAGATGTGATGTCAACGCAGAGGCCCTGCTGCTGCCTACAATACACAATCTGGCTCAAAATGCCTGCAATAATTAAACGCCGTAGACTTCTATTTGAATGTGCTGGAATATATTGGTTACTGTTTAGTTGTTCACTATTTCCTAAATGCTGCAGAAATTCTCTCAGGTCCTCGAGCTGTCACCCCAAAATCATACAGCCAGTCATCTCGCTCACAGTCATTTTCCGTCCATCCATTTGAGCTTCTGATATTACCATCTCGATTGCCTGTTTTACTACTTTGCCAATCTGACTGACAATCTCTTCCTGTTGGCCTTGTGTCCAGTCCAAGTGGAGCGATGAGTACTTTGCGTATCTTTGGTGAGCTTCCTATATCAAGATCGTTGACCGAACACGTACCTGACTCTTGTTGTTGAGGTGCAGGAACGTCCATTTGTAGCTATCTGTACAGATGCCATATATTTCCGCATTCCTCCCGGCAGTTTTTCGAGCGTAGTGGATTATTGCTGTGCAGGTTCGTGTTAATAGGACGATTCCCAAGGAAGCATGCTCTCAATGTGGCACTTACACATAGCTGCAAGAGGCAACCAGCACTCATCCTCCATTAGCACGTCGTTTCGGACAATGATAAAGTTGGTCTCCAGGTCTTGTCGGCTGCCGTACCATAGAGCGTAGTCCACCGTACAGCCCACGGTGTAAGTACAACCCCCAAAGGCGTGTGCCGTGCAGACTCTGTGTCGGAATCCCCAGGATATTGAGTCCAGAACGCTTGACATAAGGGCCGTACTGGATGGAGATCTACCTTTCGGGCTCGTAATCTCGCACCTTTGTCGCACTTGTTTCACCACTGACAAGATTTGGATTAGGATGGACTCCAGTCGAGGGCGGATGAGCTTAGCATTTGGGGACTCAACGCCTAGCGCTAGTTCATAATCATCTAGGAGCATTTCTGGTGCTCATTAGCGATCTGAAATCCTGTTATACACCCATCAAATGCACTCACCGAGAGAGCTAGGCATTTCGAGCTTGTCATCCCGTCCAATATGCCATGTGCTCTTTTTCCTCCACCAGCTGCTTGGAGAAATGGCTGTAGCCCCGAGAAAATCGTCAAGAACCTCGCTCTCGTTGTCTTCTTCAATGTCGGGTTCCGAACGAGAGCCCATCGTTTGCATCGTCTGTGCATTTGACATGTCTCGCCGAAAGCAGATTCTACTAAGTTGGCGTGTTTAGGGATGATGTTTTCAACCAGCCTCTGTTGGGCTCAACATTTATCAATTTACCATCAAAACTCCATTGATGTGTGAGTGAGTGGTCGGAGGCCTAATCGGGCGGCGGCCTTCAAGAAGATTGAAGAGTCTAGAAAGACGTTCCACGGGATTCATGTCCGAGGTCCCTGCATTACTGACATACAGTACCAAATTTTGGTCTGCCTTTGAACCAGAAACCTTCCACACCGAAGTCCTTCCTGACCATCTTGGTCCCCTCCTGCACGGCATATTGACCGCACTGGGTCGGTGTATCCCTGGCATTATTTCCAAAAACAGATAAGGGCGACTACCTTATTGAACCTAGCCTAGCTCTATCCGCCCTAGCGCTTTGAGCTAATTCAGTCCAGCCAATGGGGCTGTTTGCCTGAATATGTATGCGAACTTCTTGGCGTTAGTCCCAATCGGTCGGGGACCCACTGTTGCCTTACGGAATGGATAAAGGGGCATAACAATTAACAACACAGCATATCTTGGCCCCTTCCTGGGCATTATTCGTCAACATGCTAACAACGCGTCGTCTTCTTAATGAGGAAATCACTTTCTCTCTCGCAAAGGAGCGAGAGGTTAATATTCTTCATCAGCTGGATTACCACGACAAACAGACGCGCTTCTTCTCTCTTCTTAATAGTAAACATGCCTGGATGAAAGCTGTTGTTGTCCATCACCTGGGTCTACGATCAACTGCGGTGTGTGAAGTGGCAGAAACGAAAGACTGGCTCTGCGGAAGCTTCAATGTTTCCGTCCCAGTTACAATCCATGACTGGAAAGGAAGGCAACAGCAAGGTCACAGCGTCCTACTCCGGTTCCCTCTTCCACACCGTGTCGGCGAAGGATTCCGACGTGGACATGGAGACGAAAAGACCCAATGCGAGGCTGGTACCTATGCATGGCTTCAAGCAAATTGTCCGAACGTCCCTATTCCTCGATTATACGGCTTTCTGTGTCAACGGGTGAAACTGTACTGAGCCAGATACCTTTGTAACTGATATATCTGCTGACTTTGCTGAAATAGTTCACTCAAATTGAGAACCTGCCTTTCCTGAGCCGTTGCTTCCAACACCTGCGCCGTCGATTATTATCTTGGTTTGGACTCCCGGTGCCCTCATGCTATGCCCGCCATTCGAACAGAACTTCGGCTTCTTTAGAGGGCGTGATCGGCGCCAGATATTTGCTGATAGAGAAACTTGAGGAAACACAAGGCACTATGCTCTCTAACACGTGGTCGCAGAAACAGGATGATACGAAGCTGCGGCAGAACTTTTTCCGGGACCTTTCCCGGATCTTGCTGAGTATCAGCCGAATACCTTTACCGCGGATTGGCTCCTTCATCATAGACAGTGAAGGATTCCTGCGTCTGAGCAACCGCCCACTTTCTATTGAGATTGAAGGCTTGGAAAATGAGCAAATCACAATAGATATGCCCCTTCACTACACGTATTGCACCGTTGACTCTTACGTGGCGGACATTCTAAGAGTCCATGACAGTCGACTCCGAGACCAACCCAACGCAGTGAATAACTTACAGGACTGCGCCTATCAAATGTCGGCTCTGGCAGCAATGCGAACTTTGGCCCCGTTATTCTTGCGCCAGGATCTTCGCCGCGGGCCGTTTGTCTTCACACTAACCGATCTGCATCAAAGCAATATCTTCGTCGATGAGAATTGGCATATCACATGTCTCGTGGATCTGGAATGGGCATGCTCTCGCCCATTCGAAATGGTTGAGCCTCCTTACTGGCTAACAAATAAAGGCGTGGACGAGATCAATCCCGCAGACTACGACCCGCTTCGCAGAGAACTGATGAGCATCTTAGCGACGGAGGAGACGAAACTACTCGGTTGCGTTGCCTCACCGGATACTGACAGAACGGTGCCACGGCTGTCAGAAGTCATGGAAGAAGCTTGGACGAGAGGTACGTTCTGGTATACACTGGCTCTCTCTAGTCCGACGGGCCTCTTCAGAATATTTTATGAGCATATCCAGCCCTTGTTATCCGAGCATTGTTCGGAGGAACTGGGTGAGATTATGCCCTTTTACTGGGTGAGAGATGTGGGAAAGTTTGTTGCAAGAAAGATCTCCGATAAGAAGAAGTATGATCATGATTTGCAACGGGCTTTTGAGGAGAGTTGACCGGACAATGTGCTAGTTAGTGGTGCCTCTCTAATGATCGGCTTCATGAGATGTCCGATCGGGTAAGGTTAATGCGTCTCTCTGTAGCAGACAGACGGAATCCTCTGATTTGCTTAATGAGCGAGGCACTCTGATTATGATGAAAGTGCGGCCCATCATCATCCATCATGCTGGTATAGTTTCAATTCATGCAGTTTTGGATTGCATGGAAAATTGACAGCGGTATAGTAGACCGCTTGCATCTTGCCCATGTCATGCGTCTGTCCGCGAAAGACTGCTCCCTATGAGATACCCCACAGAGGAAAATACGCAAGTTCACCAGCATTATGCCCAATAAGGATCTCTTTCCTGGTTGCTGGCGTTCTTCTTGAAGAGTATGACTGGTTGTTCAGCCTAGCCAGACAACGCCACTGATTAAGAACAGGCAGCAACTGTAGGCGCTCATGCGAGGTCTTTGTTTTCTGAGGAGGGTCTGCTTTGGCACCTCTGGATTGAATTTCTCGCTCAGGGCCTGGTCAGCAAGTAATTGTTTTGACTCAGTTATTGTCCTTCTCAGTTATTGTCCTTCGACACACGAAAAGTTGTCGACCCTAAACAAGCTCTTTACAAATGTGGTTGAGCCATACCATAATCCTTCTTGACCATAGTCATCTCCTGCATTGGCATATTGATCATGCTCAATGGCTCCATCCATAAATCCCCTCTAACCATCCGCCCTGGAGGTTTTTGAAGCTCTTCTAGATATTTAGAGGCACGATCTGGGCCTAGGAAGCCCATGTACCCTTTGCATGCAGGTCATCAATTTATTGTGGGTTGCATAAGTCTCGACATTGTCCTTAGGATCCTGGTACCTTCAATGACATGCTTGCTGTCTTTTTTGTCGGTCAAATAGCCATTATAGCGCTGCAAGATGTGAGCCTTGCCTCTAATTGACCAGTGCATTTTGAAAAAACAGAGCTGTCTTGCTCACCTCTGGTTGAATGGAGTATTGTTCTCTGCAGTCAGCTTGGCCTTTTGGTTTAGTCAGTCTGAATGCAATTTTCATCCGCATTAGGACCTAGTGTACTCGGCTCTTTCCATTGGGCATTTGTGCAGACGTTTTAGGCGCTCGTGCTGCCAATGATTGGCCTTCCTTTGCTATAAGGCCATGATAAGGTAGTCATTTACGTGGTGAATTGCTTCGGCGACCTGGTGAGCTTTGCTTGCGAGCTATATGATGATGACTAGCAATCAGCAGTATCTACTAGGTTTATGCTCACTTGGTTATATAAATATATAGAATATAGATCGTGATTTAATAGAGGTAGTGGTAGTAGATATATCTGTAGCAAATAGTGAAAGTGTGAAATGGACTGCGTGCATAAATAGTCTGCTGTACCCAATCTCAGCCTAAACTGCACAAAAAAAGATGTGCGCCTGCACGGTTTGCGAAACAAACACCATCTAACACATCAGCTTCTTCTAGAAATTTCATCAGCCAGGTCCCTCAAATGGACGAACACTCTCATTTGTACGAAGAGATCCATGATCTAACGACGCTCATCTCCTTGATTTTCAAGAGACCTCCATATCTTGAAGACAACTGCGAATCTCCGAGAGCTTGCGGCGGCGATGTTGTTCGCGACTCATCGCCATTCGACGGCCCTGCAGACGGAGAAAATGAGGGAATAGAGCCAGTGGATGAAACAGGATTCGAAGATGAAATAGCCACAGGCTGGTCGGAGGCATATCTTGCTACCCTGAAGCCAAGCATGTTAGATCGCCTGGCTGAAATGCTGGCCCGATTCAAAACTACCAAAAATGGAAAAGCACGGGGGAAAGCAACAAATTCCGATGCCAAACATGTGACAAGTGTGGCTATGCTGGAAGACCATAATCATGAGCGCGTGGCAATCTTCTGCTCCAAGAACGAAGGTCTTGACGCTGATGATGAACGATTCTTGAAAGGTTTGAGTATACTTTTGAAGAACATCTCAGGAAACAGTATGTGAGGCTTGTCGTGGACGAGTCCCTTGCGATGAGGCTTTTAAATTAATGTTTATATTTATTAAAGCAGGGGATATAGAAGACCATCATCTCGACTCGGTATTCGATATCGTGTTCAATCACCAAGTGCCTCGCGTGAAGTTCTACTCAGCCGTTCTTCAGAGTGCGTTTAATCAGGCTTCTCAAATCACCATGGAAAATACACTGACAGAAGAGGTCATTGAACACAAGTTTCGGCGTCAACTCCAGCCGCGGGAATGGGAAGGTCTCCGCGTCAGCTTTAATACTGACGAGATGGGTGAGACCCCAGCTTCTGAAGAGGCTGTTGACTGGCTCTCGGGCCAGGCAACCAACACAGCCATCGCAGAGGTATTCCAGAAAGCACAACGTCTCTTCGGGAGCACAAACCCAAGTCCTTTCGATTCATGTGGAATGAAGAGTTTCTTGAGGACTCTCTATGCCATCTTACGACACCCGAAGCAGCGACCAGCCTTGAAGAACTCCTTCAGACAGCCATTCCATGGCAACGGAAAGATTTTTCGAAGAGCCTGGGACACCCTGCTCTTCTTGGATCGCATCTTCCACGCCGCAGTAACCTTCGTGGAGTTTGCATCAAACAAGTAGCAGTGTATTCAGGCAGCGAACTCAAAGCTCCGACATTACAACATCAAACCAGTTGCACATCACACTCCTGCTGATATAGGGTGGGGTCCTAACCTAGCGATAACGCCCTGTGTTTCTCGGTTTCTCCTTGACAAACCTTTTATGATACGGAAGTAGTCCTACAGCCTGTAAGAAAGGATATTAGTCAAACCACAAGGCCAAAGACCAACACTACTGCGAGATGCCGGCATCCCGCTAATCCGGACACATATATAGTACAAACGCACTGGATAGATCCCTTACATAGCCATTTCTTCTAAGAAGGTGCCTCTAGACCATGCTAGGTATTTAGATACAAAATTAAGGGTTTGTTTTAATCATCTTTTAGAGTAACTTTAACCATTAGTTAAATGGACCCTATCGTACGGAGTATAACTATGCTTAACTGTGTTGTCGATGGCACAAAAAAAAGAAAAAATGGACTCGCGGGGAATCGAACCCCGGACCACCCCCATGCTAAGGGGGTATTATACCACTAAACCACAAGCCCATTTGTTGATATGCGCATACGAAAAAACGCTTCATGTGATGATTTGCTTATCCCCTTCGAATTACACACTATGCCTTCTAGTAGCTGTAGTGGCTGTGGAGGTATCGGTGGGCTTAGTTTGTGGCAGTGGCTATTATTTGAGATAAAATGTCTATATTTTGTTTAGCGAACAGGCTTTACACCATTGCCATTGCCACTGCTCTGGTCGGAATCCATCGTAGCCTTAACTATCATGTCTTCTGAGGCATAAGCGCTTAGATAATGTGCTGACTCTGAGCCTTGATTTAAGATAAAAGAATTCAGTTATGTGTCGCAGCGCCGGACAAATGAATTTTAGACAAGGACATCTATCTAGCACAGACCTCTTGTCGAAGGCTCGTCTGCTCCTAACAAGCGCCGGCATACTTGGGCGAGCTATACCGCACATCTTCAAGCTCTAGATGCTGGACATTCTTAGCCCCTCCCTCATTCCTAAATGTGAAATATCAATTTCGCAGGTATTTATCCCATGTCTTTGCTGATCTGAGGGTGCGTATGGCACGGATAACAGACTATTGAAAGCCCAGTGACACCAAGAATAGAGATGGCCATTGCAGTCTCTATGTGAATATAACAGCCAGCCCTTGTCTCATATCCATAGTCAGCAATCACACCAATATTGGAAATCGCTATCTGTCAATACACTAAGAAAGGCTGGCGCAGCTGATCTTTCTCTGCCTACCAAGCCACATTGGACCCCATGTGTACAAAGCAGCAAATGAGGTTTAGTTGCAGGTTGCCTTTTTGCCCGCATTTAGACAGACATCATATTCGGACTACCATTGTCTCCCCACTAGGGCTATTGTGGGTGGCTAGTAGCTGACGCTAATGCAGTCAGCAAAAGAGCAAGAACCAGGTCTTCACCCCAGGTCCAAACAAACCCGTGGGACGAGCGTTTAATCTGGACCATGGCTGATTGAGCAATATCACTGGCTATGGCTATCTCCGTCCAGGTCCGCGTACGATCTCTGCCAACTAGTGTGGCTGGCTGGCTGGCCGGGGCCCGGAGACTTCATAGAGTACTATTTGTCTCATGTTTGTTCATTCAACTCTCTTAGTGCCTGATGTCTCCGGGCGTTCCTACCAATCCTTGGATGGGAGAGCCTTTAGTTTGCTTCAGCTACAGAACTGTTATCTTCAGTGCATGTAACCTTCCCCACACACATATGACAGCTCTGGACTTGCATGGGCCCATGCGTTGGTAGGTGTACTTCAGAGGCCGATTCCCCTCAACCAATTATCGGCTAACGCTTTGTCCTGGGCAGCATAGCTTCTGCCGCAAACGTACCACATTGTACCAGTGCATTGAGCTATATGGGGTGGCTGACAGAGTCGGTGCAGAAGCTGTACTTGGGCTAGGGTATACTAAAAAAAGGATCAAAATAACAACGCGAATCTGCAGTGCCAGCCATATAAAGCACAAAGTAGCTAGCTGCCAGCAAGCTTGCTCGATCAGTGTCATAACCACACTTCCCACACTGATAGTAATACCACTTCGCAATGTATCTCTTTCGCCTTGCCCTCGGGGTCGTACTCGTCACCAATGTGATCGCCACCGTGGACCCCCACGCTCAAGTCCCCATCTGCCATCAATGCGAGGAAAAGAAACCCACTCCTCCGATTCCACGATGCGGACATAACAACAACCGTCCAAAGCTACAATCAGGCCAGTGCGCAACAACATACCGGTGCTCCGGCCACTGCGGTTCAGTGGCCATCCCGCATCTCAACACCAAGAGCCTCGAATGCGACTACGCAGAAGTAACTGTAGGACCAGATGGCTCCATCATCGACCAATGCTGCGACCCGCCCGAGTGCCCCAACGGCTGCAACACCAAACCAGAGTCGAACGACGTCTGCGTCAACGATCAAAACGGCTGTCCGGCAATCGACGGCTCGATTCGGCGATTCGGCGGCAAAGACTACATCTACCACTGCAACAAAGGCTTCTGCACCACGACCATCAGCTCGGTCAGCAATACTGATACCCTGAAGGAGTGTGCCGAGAAATGCTCGAGAGATCCGGCCTGCAAGATGGTCTCCTATCACAAGAAAACATGCACCCTTGCTACGACGGTCGGAACGGTGGAAAATGTCCCGGGCTCGGTTGTCCTCGAACCCGTCGGCCAGTCGCCAAACAAACATGACGGCGGCGACTGCGCGCTTCTCCACCACACTCGCCAGACAATCCACGGGATAGAGTTCCAGCTTCACTGCGATACGCGTCTTGCGGACGCGGCGACATGCCATCCGAAACCGGCCTCATCGTATGAAGACTGCGCTGCGCAATGCGCGGCAGACTCCCACTGCGCCAGCGCCACTTTCTCCGCCGGCCATTGCTGTCTATCAGACAAGAAAGCACACCCTTCGAAGCAGACCGCGTCGATCGGCTTGGAGCCGCTTACCGGCTACGGTTGTCCATACGTCGACTGGGCCGTCAAGGAGATCGGCGGCGTACGCTACGAATACCATTGCAACGCCTGGCTGGAATCCGGCGGCAAATGGACCCAGGTCCATGTAGCCAACGAGATGGAGTGCGCGCTACAGTGCTCCAAGAATAGCCACTGTACTGGTATTTCTCTGCGCGGTCAGCAGTGCTATCTGGCTACTGCTCCGATCCACCTCAAGCCGAAGGGTAATTGGGTAGCATTGGTACCGGTGAGCGGTCACAAGAAGCCCGAGGAGCCCAAAAAGCCCAAAGAGGACGGCCTCCAGGTTCCTGAGTGTAGAGCGGCACACGGGCAGGTTGTCAGCTACAAGGGTCACACTTACTCGATTGACTGTTATCGGTGGGTTGGGGGTGATGGGTTCACCACCGCTACCAAACACAGCCTGGCCGATTGTATCAAGATGTGCGCGGATCATGCCAATTGTGTTGCCCTACACTATCTTCCTAGTCAGCAATTCTGTGCCATTCACGACAATATTCCGAGGGTCGGGACCCAGGGAGACTTTGGGGTGGCGTATGTTCGGAGGACTAGTTGATCGGAAGGGGACAATGACAGGGGATGTCGTAGGGAAATGGGGGTGGGTTGATTGAGGGGGAGTTGTCTTAGTCTAGGGACCGAGATGGGTATAGTGGCAACTATGGTTTTCTGCAGCATAGCTAGGAAAGTCAATTTCTTTGATTTATGTTCCCGTTTATACATGATAAAATATCTAGATGTCTGGATATAGGGGGCAACAATAAGCGATGGAACGTGTAATTTAGTAATTAGCCGCGCTATTGAGGGTTTCTTGAACGCTTGGATAAAGTCATCCTGTGAATACAAGGTTATACCTCCTGTTGTCTTCTTTTTCAGTGTTACATCTGAGTTGGGCTTCTTGTTCGACTTTCCCATAACTTTGTAGGTCTGCCCTATCACCTGTGGACTCCAGTTCCGGACATGCCGCCGTTCAGCCAGCCATAAGCAACGCATGGGTTCTCTATCATGCATACTGCATTCAAGGATGCGTCGAGACCCAGGCCTAAGAAACATGAGGAGCTGAATCCACGGAGAAATACGCATGCCCCCTGCACCCGCAGTTACTATTGAAGGGGCATGCGCACCTCGTTCCTTACTTTCCGAACCAGCGGCAAGACACCAGAGGCATCAGCACTAGTGAACTGCAGGCGCTGAACTCGGCTTCAGGTATTCTGGGATGAGACAAACCTGTCTAATACGGCATATGCGAACATCATCGTGGTAAATGGCTTTATCGGGCTGGGTATATATATGAGCCACCCAAATGAAAATGCCCTGCGGTCGGTTGTCAATCACCAGCATTACCTCAATTGCAACCTCTACTCATTACTTCATTTCATCATGGACAATCTTCTTACCTTCAACTTGCGTGTCCCGGTGGGAGTCCAGGTAGTCTCCCATTTGATCAGCGAGAACACTATCATGGAGCAGTTCCTCCTGATCCTAAGCTCCACCCTCGGAGGATGCAAGTACGAGAAGTATCGCAAAGAGATTGAATCATTCACCAATGGCCCCCTTTCCGGCCTTGGTCGCCTCGAGCTCCAGAGCGCTCTGACCCTCTTCGCGGGCAAAGTCGCGGATCAGATTCTTTCGGACTTTGTGCCCGAGTTGGCTGCCCTGACCGGAAAAGTATTCCCTTCTAAAACTCAATCAAAGAGTCTATACACTAACCAAATCCAATCCACCTAACAGAACATCCAAGGTGCCGGCATGCCCGTGATCGATAACATCGGCAGAGTCAGCACCGCGCCGTCCGAAGCCGAGCCTCCCACCGCCGAAGTCGAGACCAAGAAGCAGCTCAACGAGTTCGCGACCAAGAACCTAGCTAGCTTCCCTCAATTCTCCGAGGACAAGATTCAGGAAATTACCAGCCAGGCAGCCACGAACATCCAGGGCATCGCGGCCAAGTCCAACATCCCGGCGGAGGAGATCCCCAAAGCGGCCCAGCTGGCCTTCTACGACTTCACCATTCTTTACGGTCGTCCCCCCACATACCTCAGGCAAATTCTGAACACTACATGTGGGGTGCATAATGCTGACAAATAACAGATGACAGCGGTTCCATGACTACCGAAGAGTCCCGTATCCCGACGACCCAGGAGACCATCAGGGGTCTGTACAAGGCTGCCAAGACGCTCAACCCTGATAATAAGTTCTCAGTCCGCTCGTTCGAGGGGTCGGACTTTGATAATGTGGCTACTGAATCAGATCTAGCGGAAGTCATCTCAGGCATGACCTTTGACACTGGTGCGAACGTTGCCGGACCACTAAGGAACAAGATCCTGGACCCGTTGTCTAAGGCCGCTGCGGAGAAGAAGCTGAACCCGACTGTTGTGGTCATTATTACTGATGGAGATGTATTCCCCCCTTTTCCGTTCTTTTACTTTCCGTACAACTGCGCGATTTACTGACATTCCTCCAGCTCGGTAGCAGCGTACCTGAATTCAGCGCGCAAGTCACCCAGTTCAAGTCCCAGCTTAACAGTGCTAACAACACTGGACCCGCTGTCTTGTTCTGTCTCTGCCGTGTGGGTAACGACCAGTCGGCGGCGCAGTCTCTGAAGGAGTTGAACACGGCTCCAGGCGTCAAGGACTTGATCTTCTACGGCGAGGATCCTATCGACAACAAGCTCCAGAGCGTTGGTGGAGACATCGATACTTATGTCGGAGTGGTATGTTTCATCTTCCCCTTTGGTAATTTCGGATATGCTTACCAGGACAGATTATATCCGACTTGATCAAGGCTATGGATCTTCAGGCTGTTAATTAGTGGGCTTGATAGCTTGAGTTAGGGCTTGTGTTTGTATTACACTCGGTCGGTACATCAAGACATACGGCTGGTGTACATGGGACCCTTTGCCTTGGTGGAATAAAGTTGGCTGAATGTACATAATTTTCCTTGGGTTTGAGTTGGGGTACAGCAGAATGTTAATGTAGATATTTATCCGAATGTGGTAGTTTGTCTTCTCGATAATAAATGGGGGATGATATAGCGATACCCCCTGGCGCCTTACCAACTCCCCCTAGGTTCCAGCGACACCCCCCTTACCTGATTGGGTAATGTTTGGTCCTGCGAATTGGGAAGTGAACTCAGCGGAGGATGAAAGTAATTTGATTTGCTATATAAATTTGATGATAGGATTTGCAGGTTGAATTCATTCTAATTCTACAATCGAATTGTACATTCTCTTAAGTTTACAATACGCTCATGAGAATGTAGATTAAACATGTGCAGGGCAAGAGTCAAAGAAAAGTGTTTGATTCCCAAGCATTCGTCTCTATCGACTAGTACTCAAGCTGCCTCACCTGCTCTGCATACATACTCCTTCTTTATCTGTGTGCTGAAATCATGAAAAATAGGAGCAAAATGACTTACTAAGATAGGAAAAGTGAGGAAAAACAAATGACTGACCGGAGGCTGAAGATACTGGATCCTAGCGGTATGGGAGGATCGACAGGTTACTGTCTGGATAAAGAAGAGAAAGACATTGAGAACTGATTTGGAGTGGAAGGTGGTGTTGAGCATCCAGCTTTGTGATAAGCCTTAGGTCTGGAAAAATTGACATATCGCGTATCAAATACTCAGCATTTCTCTCTTTACAAAATCAGCGAAAGAACCAGATATATGTGGGCCAAGCAAAGATAGATGGACATACATACCTAATGATAATGCTTTGAGGAATTTCCAACTCAAGTCCTTCTCTCCTCAGCAATCCCCCTTCCCATAGTCCTTGTTGATGGGTACATGCGCCCCCCAATCGCCCTTCTACGATTCATTTCTTCCACTAACCTCAGCTGCATCTGCAGATCTTCTTGATCGGCATCACCTCTAGGAGCTGGGAAATTCTCCGGCAATTCCATCTGGCAACGCTTGTGAAGAGCTTGCACTTGATTACCGCTCAAACCTTGCGAGTAGAAATAGTGGGAAAGGGCCTCTTTCATCGTCTCGATATGAGTGAAGTAACAAGAACACTGTGTATCAGTCCATCCTTGGGAGCATAAGAAGTCGTAGAGTCTCTTCTCGGGGGTGGTCAGGTGTGAAGGGTTGATGGCGTGAGGCTCATCAGGAATTAATGTCTCGTTGGAAGTAACGGAGGGAATTTGGCTCGTAGCCGACAGAGGAGTCTCCTCATCTGCTTCAACAGACATCTTTTTGCCCTGTGTGTGTCTATTGTCGAATCCAGTATTATGATCGATAGGAGACATTGCCCCTTTGTAATTTGTAGAGTTTTGACTCAGTTAGGGTCCGAGTAAGGTAGACTGATGAAATAAATGAGTAATAATCAACCAAGATGAAGGCGTTGCACTCAGCCCTATTTATCCGCTGAGATACCCTTGCACAAGTACATCATACTGGCAGTAGCATTGCTTACAGTAATTTACTAGTATTATTTGTATAGATATAACCACTGGCTTCTGCAAACTTATATTTAGAGGACTTTATAGTGCAATACTAAGTATCCATGTTCCTAACATCCCATCCCTTTCCCAGTCTCACAATAAAGGACTATTTCCTGCCTGAATCTAGGAGCAAATGGTAATACCAGTGTGGAGTGAGTAGTTGCAAGCATTGTTCATAGTTATGCACTATTATGAGACTAAAATCAATTTCCATCGCGGAACCAAAGAAGACGATTCAATTAGAATAAAAACATACCTGGTTCTGTGGATAACAGTTAGTATGATGTAATACTCCGTTCACACATATAGAGCAATCCTGATAGATAGCAGAGCAAAACTATCCGCCATATTGTGAGTTAGAACTCTTATAAAATAATAGCTTAGGCTGCAACTTACACCAGAATAATAATTTGGATTGCTGGCATCGCTCTCGTCAACATGAAGTTGAACAGCATTAGGCTCTGTGACATCCGCCTCTTGAGAAAGATAAGCCTGGGGCGCTTCTACTACCGGTCTTGCAGACACAATGACAGTGGCCGATAGGAGAATGGATAGACTAGATAGCTTCATTTTGAATAAAGGAACTCGAGTTCGAAGTAGAAAATGAGTATGGAAGCAATTGGGAGTGTTCGGTTTTTCGTTGAATAGCTTTGATTGCTTCCGAAGTAGTTGTGGATAGTCAATTTATCTAGCGATGTCGCGTCCTTTTATGGTGCCTCAGCGACAGGTAGCAGAGACTATCTTATTGTCCTTGTTGCAGAAGGCGTATGGGGAGAAGTCCTGCCTGGGCAGCGTGGATATCAATGTCAACGGAATTGGTGTGACTGAGCGAGCGCATATCTGGGGAACTTCAGTTGAACCCAGAAGAAGATGGGTGTGAGAGTGCCCAATGACTGACTTCTCTCATTCAGATTTATTCTAATTTTATCTCTGTATTGACATTGGTAGGGCTGGATCAGGAGATTAGAAATTCCCTGGTTTTGCGAGTGATTCTATATGTAATTTAATGCTCACTATGTGCTAATCCCATGGGAAGGCGTATTTAATTCGCTAATATCTACCTACGGCTTGTCAAGAATAAATAGTAGTTCTCTGGGTCATTTGAAATCTTAGTATGAGTTCACCTCCTTTTCGCTAGGAGTGATCATGGCCCTAAGTGAGATCTACAAGGCTTATGATAAATTTTCCGGCAGCAGAACACAAACTCCTAAGGCATTAATATTTGTCAAGTCTCAGAAAATTATTTATTCCAAGGACATGTTGTTCTCTTTGCCTCGGCGGTCTTCAGGAGTAAATAAGCAAGGTTGATGATGAAATCCATTGCAAGGCTTCAAACTATCACCTTGCTCGTTGACCAACTTGTCAAAACACCAATCTAGCCGTTTAATCCTTTGATATGGTCCTTCATAATGGTGGCAAAGATTGACTCTCCGTGTGGTTCAAGACTCATGGCAACATCAATGGCCGTCTCGCCCTTTGCATTTCGCACCATAGGATCCAGGCCCTTTGAAAAAAGAAGCAAAAGCCTATCATACGTCCTCAGCGTCCTTTTCCTTGCCACGAGATGCAGCAGTGTCTGGCCCTCCGGGTCTTGTCCTCTCAAGTTAACCCCAGCCTTTTCGAAGATCTCCAGGACTTCTTCGTCGATTTTGGCATATGGCTCATCCATATCCTGCCATACATCCCAGCTATATCCCTGTCGATTCTGATACCGAGTGGTGTCAAATGCTGTGAAATATAGCTCGAGGGCAGATTGCCCATCCACATTCCGAGCGTTTGGATCGACGCCGCGGTCCAGAAGTAGGCGGCATAGGCGTCGTTGTTCGTCGCCGCGCACGCCAAAGTCATCTAGCCAGCTCAGTGCCAGGTAATGCAGAGCAGTATTGCCGCGCGGATCGCGGAGGAGGGGATCTGCGCCTGCCGCTAGGAGATCATCAATTGCACTCTCCAGCGTGCCGAGATGCTCGGTCTTCGACCAGTAGCTTCTAATGCGGGATAAAGCAGCGATAAAAGGATACACGCCTTCCTTGTCGGGCTGGTTGACAAGCGACCCATAGTTATTAGCCACGTATCGGAGGGAGGCACTAATAACAGGCGGTTCACTGGAGCGCAATTGATGCCTTGCCTCGAGTAGGTGATGCAAAGCATTCTTTCCATAGTTATCAACAGCCAACACATTCGCACCTCGGTTGACGAAGTATTCGAGTAGTGTCAGCGTGTCCGGTGAGGTGGTTGTAGTTACTCCAAACAGCTCTTCAGTTTCCAGCAGTTGTCCGGCTGGGGGAATGGGTTATGTTGGATACCACGCTGACTCTCCTCGTAGAAAAGGTCCCCATGTACGCCGTCAATTGCAGCATCAGCGCCCAAGGCGCTCCGACAGGCAGAGAGAAGGATCGTTCGACCCTGCGGGTCCCTGTGCTCGAGATCGAGGTTGGTGCCCAAGAAGTCGAGCACTGGCTTGACGAATTCTCCGTTTTCAAGGAGAAAGTGTATGATGCTGCACACACCATACTTGCGTGGGAACAAGGGATGATTTGAGTCCGATGATATGAATTCGGAGAGCAGGTATTGCTCACGCTCTTCTCGACGCTCAAGTTGGGTGATTCCCAGGTCAGCGTCCTCGTCAATGACCTTGTCGTCTTGTGGCTCGCCAGGGAAGCGCGACCAATAGTTGTAGATCCTGATCGTCTGGCGAAAGAGCGCGTAAGGGTCAGCGCCATGTTACAGGATGGCTGTTGCCATTCGTGTCATGTTCGCCTTTTGCACTTGCGAGTCTGCTGGCAGACGTGAATATGTTAATGCAAGGTGAAGAGGATACCACTCGTCTGGATCCCCGTAGATTTCCGGGGGCTGAGAGCTCCTATTGCTGCTGGCCCAGTCCTCGTCTACTCCTGCCGTATTGGTGAGATCCGCGTAACTCGGCCTAGCATTTGGATCAATGGCACCAGTATCCAGCAGAATCTCAACTGTCTCTGCCGCTCCTGCGCATCGAGCCCCGTGACGCGCTGCTTCGCAAAGATCAAAAGCATCTGGCTTATGCCCCTGGGACAGAAGCTCGCGCACGCGGTCGGGATTCTTGACTGCCCGAGCGATTTCCCAGTCCCTTTCCTTGAGGTACATGGTAACTCTCATAGAGGTAAAAGGATTTCTGAGCACTGGGAAGTGTCAGATATTCAACTGAATATGCTCCCATAGAGTCTCGGAAGA
Source organism: Aspergillus thermomutatus (assembly GCF_002237265.1). Lineage (NCBI taxonomy): Eukaryota > Fungi > Ascomycota > Eurotiomycetes > Eurotiales > Aspergillaceae > Aspergillus > Aspergillus thermomutatus. The sequence goes on along the minus strand of NW_020798177.1, from coordinate 53,730 downwards.
GAGATCGAGTGCTCTTTATGAGCGGGAAACTGGATCAAATGACTCATACATGTAATAATTAGACTACCCCAGACACGTATTTGTTGTTCTGATGCATTTCTCACTGGAGCGCCGTAGGAGCTTAAGCTGGAAGTGGACAAGGTTACATCCAAGAACCCGCCACCATTATTTCCGTTGATTCCTACACTTAGATGCCATTTATTTCTTGTCCGCTAACATTTCATTTTCAACACGAAACTCTTCCATGTTTGTCACCAATCAGTGTCCTTCTGCACGCCAAGGAAGCATTACAATGTGAGCCACTAAGCCTAAAATGGTCAATTATCGCGATGTCCTCACCCAAACATCGTTCGATTGCTTCTACAGATAGTCAGATATGGTGACGAGGCTTGGACACATATAGTCCAAGAATTAGTGGACATAGGCTAGTTATTATGCGGCTCACTAGAAATGACGCGGTATATATAGCAGGTCGACCATATCCGGTCACTCTCAGCAATGTCTCCTGCCACCAACTCAGTCAGCTAGATTTAAATGGAAAAGCTCGCCATTGTCTTCTATTTTAATTAACCAACCTCAGCCCAAAGACAAATACTATGGAGACCAATGCGATGCCGTCTCTTTCCGTTGACCGCACTCGCATTGCAATTACTGAAGTGACCATCTTCTCCATCATTCAGCTCGTACGGTTTGTCACCAGATTCATGCAAGAATGGCAGTACTGGCACCACAGGAAGGAAAAGAATGTCCTCAGATGCTTGCTTTACTCTTGGTTTGGTATGCTGGGGGTTTTGGCGCAGCGTAAGTGACAATAGACAAGTCCCACTATGGTTTCGGGCAGGGTTGATCGAGTGTATCAGTTCGAATTGCGGGCTCCGCGATGGTGATTGCGGTTTCCAATCCGAGCAAGTCGGTATGGACGGCAGAATCCATTCTGCAAAGTATCGGACTATCACCTCTGTTGTTTGAGGTGAGCCTTGTCCTACTGCGAAGGTATGTCAATGGATTTGCTCAAGTTGTTGCAAGTACTAATGGCTAGAAAGTGGACAAGCTGGGCGAAGCGGTCCCGGAAACACAAGACACCCAACATATTTGCGTTTTCTGCTTCACGCCTTTCGCTTCTCAGTCATCCTGTCTCTCGTCTGTGCCGTGGTGGGTGAGACGATGGATATTCCCGCCTGTATGGATGTGGGCTCGGCCGTCTTCGTCATTACCTTTGCATTCGTGATTATTCTTGTATTTTGGATTGCAATAGTTTATCGCATGGTTCTGCCCAAAAACGGTTACCGCGGGGTGATGCTGGTCCTTGCCGCTCTGCCCTTTTTGGCTGTCAGAATCACCTACTTCCTGCTGGCTGAGTATGGGTCGGAGGAATTCAACGCGGTCACTGGGAAACATGGGATCAAGGTTGGTATTGGCCTGTCGATGGAGATTATCGCCACAGTGCTTCTGCTGTTATCACGAGGCTTGATGGAGCCATTTCGATTCAAAATTCTCCATGCTGAGGAACTGGAGAGAGGGTAGAGGCCTTGAGCACGGTGGTTTTCTTTCCAACAAGGCTGGAAAATATTGACGATCGATAAGGGCGGAAAGTGGGTTCAATCAAGAACCGTCACGAAATTCTTGGGCTGCACAGCTGCATAATTCCGCGACATTTGCATCAGACGGTTCTCTATCCATGCTTTGGTTCTGATATCTGCGACCTCGTATGCCACACGCAGCGGGAATCCCATTCTGTACGGCCCTAGTAGGCCGGCACCGCTGTATTCCACTGACTTGCAAATCTGATCTCGGAAAAAGGCGACCATAGCTTCATGTTCCCCAGGATAGCCAAGGGTCCGCAGGGCCTCGTGTATGATAGCCATATATGCGTGATAGGAATTGAATAGTGAGGCGATATTCAGATCGGAATAGTGCAGAACGATAGGATATACAGCGTCATCGGTTGATGATAGCCTTTCGTATGGAGTTGGTGCTATTCGGGAAAAGCGATTGTACCATAATGACAATTTGTTCTGCATCTCAAGAGTTCGGGTCAAGGTTTCGGACAGCTTCTTCCAGGTTGTAGGATGTGTCATGTCTGCTGCTTTGATCTCATAAAGCGCGTGAACAAGACTTGGTGCCAGTGAGAATAATTCTATGAATTCCTCTAGCAAATTTTCCAGCTCTTCGGAGGAGAATGAGTTGATGCGCTGCCTCATTACGGCGTGCCAGCGCTCTGAGGCCAAGAAGCATCTTTCCCCGGAGAACAGAGAGTGCATTATCTGCACTCATGTCAGTCTCACGTTGTATCCAGAGCATCAAGGCCACCCACAATCAATCCTCGTGCGGCTTTGAGTAATGTGTTATCGAATGGGTCCTTATAAGAATTTGGCCCACGAATCTCGGCTAGCTGGCTCACTGCTTTTGCATGTTTCATCCATGTATCTGGATCTTGAGTATTCGCAAATAGCTAACTTAATCAGATGACGTCGCTTCTTTTGGAGGGTAGATAATCAGATCCCTACCTCGTACAAGCACAGAAGTAGCACCGCGCAGAAAATATCGGAAGACAGACGCTCAGAAGGGGCGTTCAAAGATTTCCGAAGTCTGCTCAGAGCCTCAATGTACGCAAATCTGGAATACCGCGAAAATTGGTCATTCTGCAGCATCTTCGAGATATGGTGTGCTGTAAAGCATCGAACAGTCGCATCCAGGGTTTTGTTCCGTCCATAGATGGATGGGAGACTACTGAACCATCTGGAAACAATGTGGATTGAAGTCGACGAGTAAGGCTGAGAGAGGTCATCGACTACTGACGAAAGCCCTTGGAGGACATTAATCGTTGGGGAAGACAGCGTGGACACCGGTGTACTCGGTATCATCGATCCTCTGTCGGTCTCGTTGTTTTCTCTCATCGACGTGCTCGTTTCAGAATCAGAGCCATCGGTTCGAGGTACTCGTCGAGAACGATAAGGTTTTCCCGCTTTGAACTTGAAGTTCCTGAAATAACCCGGGCATGGCTTTCCATATTTCTCACACCGCGCACAGCCCGGAAGTCGCTCGTCGCACTACATTATATGTCAACGGCGTCGTGGCCTCTCATTCTTGGAAGACAAACCTTGACGCGACGCTGGACACAAAGTAAGCAGCCAGAGCTCCGCGCACCCGCCATTTTTAGATGAACAAGGATTTCAGACTCCTATTGACTATTGACGGGTAATTCCTGTAAAGGATGAGGGGATGTTGGGAACTTGGGAATACGAGATGGCGAAGTGTGGCTATGGCGCGCTACAGTGACTAAAACACCATTTGCACTGTCCCCTTTTGGCCTAGCCTAATTATTAGGCACGTGCGTCGCAGAAGAATAACCAATCATCTCGTTACTTGTCTTAGATCCAGATATCATCACTTTAAAATAAGAGGTACTGACAGTGATACTGACATGCCAGACACAGGCAACTGCTCACCCTTTTGGTCCTCAAAAAATATGATTTTCCTGCGAGGACAACCAAGGACGTGACCCTGACGGAGCTGTGCGGAAGGCCCAAAGGTAGAGGCAACCTGATCAACCACAAGCCGTCCAAATGATATTAATAGATAAAGAAAGAAAATATGGTTTTCTTAGTGCGCATCAAGAACCTCAGCAAAAATATTGAAAAATATGTACAACAGCCGGGATTCGCTGGTGGTCACCCACTCTACTACTACTAATCGGCCGGCATGCGGCTCGATGGATTGCATAGGGATGGAAGTTTGGACTTATGATCACTCTAATTAATTAGGATGTTGTTAGTTTGTACACTACATTTAGGGCTTTGCGTAATGCATCTATCTCTTACAGGTTCAAACCTGACTGGCTTGAACTAGTTCTAGATATACTAGATTAGTATCTAGCAAAATTCCTGATAATGCATATTGTTCATAGCAGTGTATTCTCAAGATGAAAGGTAGGACGAAAGAGGAATTTATTTATTGTGGTGTTACTTTGTCGCAGCATAAATGTTTGAGATAGTTTCAGCGCCCATCTCTTTAAAACCAGTAATAATAACCAACATGCTTCGGGCCGCGGCTCCACTGTAAGTACTAAGCAAGACCCCCGGATCTCCCGGCACTCGGCACTCGGCACTCGGCACACGGGAGTCGGGAGGCGGGAGGCGGCAGTAGAATGGAGACGATCTAATCACAGGAGCATCGATCTTATCTTGATTTCATCACTTTACTCCATAGTCCGCGCTGCTTACTCTGCTGTGTTTGGGTAATCTCCTTCTGCCAGAAACCCTAAGTGTACTCTATTTTCACTATTACCCACTGGCCAGCTACATCAAACCTTTGTTTAATTCTCACATAGCCACTGTTTACTACATTAGATTGCATACTAACAGTCTAATGTCCTGCCTGTCTAAGACCTTTACACTGTTGACTTAAGAAACCCTAAGCAGTGGAACGACCACAACACCAAGAAAGCAAGAGCTCATATCTTAGAGAGTTGAAGCAACCCCTGAAGCAGATCATCATTCTCTTTAAACAAGTTATAATGGTGATGAGGTTAGGAGACCCCAGGAACGAGCATTCTCAACCTGAGCTCTGTCAGAGTTGCATGGTCTAAAACAACAAGTGACAATGAATTTCGATGCCTACCATGAAATGTGCGAAAACTCCCTTACTCTTCTTTGGTGTCGAGACCTTTGGCTCCAAAAGCATCATCCTTCCATCCCTGGCACTATTGGCTTCCTATTCAGGAAATCATGACTCTCTACAACATCCGCCAAGGAAAATGCTTGCTGAATCCCAGTCATCCTTCCAATATACCGACTGCGATCTACGATCCATTTCCGCTGAACGTCCGATTCCACAATGCACCCAACCGTCAGCAAGGGCCAGAACAAAAAGTAGAGCCCGGCAACCGTCGGAATGCCACTGGCGGACGGATCGCGGAATATATCTTTCTCAGTCTGCAGCAGATCGCCTGAAGACATAGACACAAGGCCACAGAATTGAGGCACCGTACCTAATACCTGAAGTATCAAGTTCTGCATTACCTCGAAGGAAGATCGATAACAAGAAGCATCCAATAGAGAATACCGTTCGGGAGTTGTTGCCAAAATACCACGTAGTTGGGTGCAGATTTCCTTGTGTAAAAGTAACCGGCAAGTACGCAGTTTGTTCCAGATGGCGGCTATCCAGACATCAGGGTATACTCGGTAGGAAGACCCAAAGACCAGCTCGGATGGTTCATCCAGAGTCATTGATCGGAAACGCCATTGAACAGGAAAGTCGCCGGCGAGCAAGACGAACTCGCGATCGATGTCCAGAGCAACATTCAGCAAACGGCGACCACGAAGAATATTGAGCTTGACATCGGCACGAAATTTGGCAACTTTGACTTCCAAGTCGAACAATCTCCACGCCGGGTCACTGGTATCCAAATACCTTGCAGTCAATTGACGGATTGCGATGAGTTCTGGTGGAACTGGATAGGAGTGCAAAACGGAGTTCACCGAGAGACACCAGCAGATATGCAGGAACAGTTGCTGCCCCCGCCGGGACTCGAACATGCGATGGCCTCGCAAGTGGATAATCGTCATTGCGCCTCTGATATGTGCATTGCAATGTGAAAGCGACTGTGGATTCCCCGAGGTAATCGTCTCAAACGTGCTGAGAAGTAGGATCGAGACGATTGTGCTATCATTGGCCATTTCCTCTCGTGATGACAACGCAGTGTTGATGAGCTGGAGAGCATGTCCGTATTGGCGTCTGGACTCCTCAAGCAGAGCTGGATGTTGGAAGCTGTAAGCGTACGCTGCGAGTGCGACAGCACTCAAGCTCACGAAGAGTTGTTTCCTATTTCTGACATCCTCACCAAACATAGAAAGATACTCGTAGTGACCCCGGACACGGCCACAATCACGGAATACGTGAGTTGCCAGAAAGAAGTCGATGGCACGATCGGCGATGGGTCGAAGGAGTTCTCGCGGGGGATTGGCACGGCATTCGCGTGCTTTTACAAGAGCTGTAGGCTTTCTGCTAAGCCTTTTCTCAATATTTGATCCAAGATGTCTCGAATCCGCATAGCCACAGTTCCTTGGATCATGGTGCTGGAACATGCGGTCAATGGCGTCTCCGTACTGCGGACATTTCCATCCAGCTTTGAGACATTGGCCGCAAGCTGGATGCGCTTGATCGCACTAACAAAGGTAAGCTATAATTTTAACTTAAAATATCGTGAAAAGGACCTTGATTTTGCGCGTCCTACACGTCCGACAGCCCTTAGAGAGTCTCCCATGACGGACCATTTTCGGGAACATGTATCGATGATGAACGTGAGACTTATTGCGTCGATGTGGACTCGGACAGTTGATTTACTCGGTCTACATGGAATATGAAGGAAACTAATCGCCAGAATTGAGAGAGAGTGGGAAAGGATAAGTGAGAATGAGTCGAAAACGTTGATCAACAGAACCCACCAGAGATCAGCACTAGACCTTTTTAGGTAGGTATCGCGGGATAGCCAACCAGCTTCAAGACTTATTGGTCTGCCCTAATCAAAGATGAAGAAGTCGGGACATTAACAGCGCCTTGATCGAGCACGGACGGATGAATGGTCAAGCCACTTGTAATCGTTTCCAGGGAAGATGCTCCTATAAAGGTGAAGTGACCCCCCTCCTCATGCTGTTACTGGATCACCTACCGCACTGCAACGCGTCGACTCTACATTAGGTACCATGGATTTTGATACAAAGGTCTTCGTGGTCTTCGGAGCCACGGGTATTCAAGGAGGTTCAGTCGCCAAGGCTATCCTGGATGACTCGATTGCTGCAAAACAATTTCGAGTCCGAGCTATTAGCCGAGATCCAGCCAAACCAGCTGCAACGGCTCTTGCTCAGCTGGGTGCCGAGGTCATCAAGGTCGGAGCCTGTTACATACAGCCTGACTTGATGATAGACTGACAGTCGGCAGGCTGATATGGAAGACAAAGAATCCCTGCGTACGGCTCTGAAAGATGCCCACGCGGTCTTTGTGGTGACCAATTTCTGGGACACAATGGACCCTCTGGCCGAAACGAGACAGGGAAAGAATGTTGCCGATATTGCCAAGGTAGGTTTATACAGTCTGCTGTCTTTGAGGAAGAAAGCCATCTGACAGATACAGGAAATGGGCGTCAAGCACCTGATCTGGAGTAGCCTTCCGAACATTTCGCAGAGTATCATCATCCGCCCATGTCTCAAAGCATAGTCTGACAGGTGACACAGTCACGAACGGGAAACTCACTGCAGCCGTCCACTTTGACAGCAAAGCCCGCGTCGACGAGTACATCCGTTCCCTCGCGATCCCACATACCATCGTCCATCTCGGCGTCTACACCTCTTTTCTCTTAGAGTCTCTGGTCCCTGTATCAAGCGACCCTCCCTCCTACAAACTGGCCTTCCCAGAGCCAGCTCATCTCAAGGCCGCCATGCCACTCCTTGATCCCTCCGCTGACCTTGGTAAATTCGTCAAGGCGATCCTCCTGAGCCCGGGGAGATCTTTCAATAGTCAATTCAACATCGCCGAGAGGTATTATACTTTGGAGGAGATGATAGATTTGATGAAAAGTCTAGGATTAAATGTGGAGTTTCAGGCTATCGATCAAAAGACCTTCAAGGCTAGTCTTGCAGCCAGAGGGTGGCCGGACTTCTTGCAGGAGGATCTGGTGCAGGTGATCCAGTATGCCGCTGAGTATGGATACTTTCAAGATGAAAGAATTGAACAAGCTCATGAGGTATGTTCTTAGTGTGATCTTTTAGCGGACATTATGCTGATGTGTGCATGTATAGCTTGTTTCCCAGCCGCTCACTTCGCTGGGAAAATCACTCAGTGAAAGTCCTGACTTTGCTAAGCTCATCAAGTAATGCACGTTTAGGGACAGAGAGATTGTATTTAACCTCAATGGCGTACTATTTTGGTATTCCTTAGAGAAGCCATCAGAGCAGGGGAGTGCACGGAAAAAAATATCATACTTCTATCTCGCCCCTCTCTAATTTTTCTAATAAGAGCAAGATTTGCTCCAAGGCATGGCTCTTGTCTCTTTTGCACCTTGCCCACCGGTCAAATGGCTTCAGCAGATCGAACCTAGCTTCTTCCAGCAAGGATAAATCACCCCGTGGGTCTCGCCTCCGTCTCGGGCTTTGGGCCTCTTCGCCCGCCTGCTTTTCACTAGTAGTCCCTGAATCGCCCGTCTGTGAGTGGATCGTCCACTGACAATGAATCTTCATACCTAGTCCTACCTCAATCTCGGCAGCCAATCAATCTTCGAGACTTGTCAAGGAACACTCAGTGATCACACCAGACTGTAGGTTGTAGGCCAAGAAAGAAGTCGAGTCGGAACTCATAGTACCAGTCACAGTGATCCGCGATCCGGGGTATAGAGATTGAATCATGAGCGCATGATTGTGGAAGGCTTGGAGGATGGTGGAACGCGATAGACCTCGAGGGACGTCTTCTACTTGGTGTTGCTGGAGGGTTTTGTACAGGACTGCTGAAGTGAGCTAATGTTTTTCTGTGGTGGATTGTATGGTGCGTACTGGAAAACATTGCGTCAGTTCGTAGGGGGTAGGTTTCCGGTCAAGTTGCTTGGGCACACGAGGAGACAGACACAATAAGCGACAAGAGAAGCTGTCTTCAAGTGTTCTGTACATGACGTTTCAAACCCCTTTATGTGCTGTGTTCCCCGCAATGACGTGCTGGTCAAGACTGGTCAAGATAGCACGATCTCGGAAGAACAGACGTAGGGTAGATCAGGCAGAGGAGGAAATCTGAGGAGGGACAAGTCAGTGAAGGATTTGATAAGCCATACATCAAGCACCAGGAGGTGACACACGACCCACGCCTTGAAATTATTGCCATCCGGGTTTTCCATAAGACTGACAAACCAAATAATTATGCATAGTAGTTGCTCTACATCTGCCCCCTAGAGCCTCCTACTGGGCATAAATAAGCACTATCTCTGTTAGCTTGGTTCAAAGCAGGCTCGCTAGAAGTGGGCCGCCTACTTGGGTTGGTCCTGATTTCCACAGTTCGGTTATGCAACTCTAGGTCAGACCAATATTGAGAATGACTGTGTACATCTTCAACTCTGATGAGGATTGGCAACCATCCATGAGAATTAGTTTGTGTCCAGTGACAGTCCCTGCTAGAGATAGGGAACTGGGGACGGCGGCCCAATATATAAGCCGTGTTTGAGGCAGCAATGACGCTCGGACAGGCATGCTCCATGGAATAAATACCAGGGGGCACAATGTGCGTTCAAAGCCTCGATGATTCACTGAATTCTGTCATTTATATTACTTATCATTTCACCGCGTTCTTCATCGATGCCGGAACCAAGGGATCCGTTGTTGAAAGTCTTAACTCATTATGATAATCAATTCAAACCGCATACCTTCAGAACAGCGCTCATGGGGGAGCTATTGAGCTCATCATAGCCATTCCAGCAATCGAGGCCGATCTAAATGCTATTCTCATCCAGAAAGACATCTTTGCATTAACGTGGAATCTATATCCTTAGTTTCCCATTTCCTGGTCCTACCACCCAGACACTGCTTTCTAATGAGCTGTCTTAAATGACACATCTGGTCCCTGAAAGCAGAACGCTCGGATCTGTGATTGCCTCGATGAGACGATCCTCGGATATAAACGATAATCCTGAGAGTATGGCGGCAAAAGCCCGGGATAATTGAGAAAACCACCGGCCTCTGTTATATGGGCACTCCGAAGGTCCCGATGCGGCATTACATTCTTTGAGATTCTAGAGGTTCCTTTTGATTACTTACTTGTAGCTAGCTCAATCTACCGTCGCGCTTCTCCATGTCACATAAGCTAGCAATGTTCCATGCACTGTTTCGCCGCAATGTAAGAAGAGCCGCCTGCCTCGATTTCTACTTGCCCTATAACTAACTGGGTAAAATAAACACGAATTATGGCCGATGGAGGAAAAAGAAACGGTGAAACCCCGAAAATCGCTTTCCCCGACGAAAAGCAGGATGGAGTATAAATACAGCGTCTTGAACTGCACCGAGTAAGTTTCTTTTCTTACCCCTCGAGTCTTCCTTTTCTTTCCATAATCCATCCTGCCACAGCATGCAGTGGATGTTCTATTGTTTTATCCTCGGCGACCTCTACGCGCTCTATATCCGATTTACAACAGGAGAATGGTCGTCCCTCGCACGGTACTTTCTGGTCTGCTCGCACTTGGCCTTGTGGGCTCGGGTCTTGCAGGCAATACTGATAGCACTGTGACCTACGAGTCCCCCATCATCGAGTCCTGGGAGGGTGAAGAGACGAACCTGACCATCTCGTTTGACGTCGTGGGCGCCGATTACGCGCACCTGTACAATACCACCAACGTCCTGGCTGCGCGCACCGGCATCACCACCAAGGTCTCTGTCGCCCAGATCGCCAGCGTCGCCTCCCAGGTCATCATGACCGTCGGCTCCGCCGTCACCATCTACGAATTTATTGCCGAGATCATCAAGGCGAAGTCCGACGCTAATTCGTGCACCCTCACCTACGGCACCGACTCCGACGGCACCCACACTGAGGGCTACGCCTATAAAGCCACCACCACTGGCAACAATTGCGAGACTACGGCCGAGAAGAAGACACTTCTGTCCGCCACGGAGAAGTGCGCGAATGCTCTGCACACCAAGGGGGCGGTACGGGGCTGCTGCACTATGCACCACGGCGGGACCTGGAATGGCCACCTCCGGTTGTCGGGCGATCCGACTAACTATCCGGTGACGTCCGTGACTTGTTAGAGAGAAAGAGTTGGGCTGAGCTTGTATAGCAAAGTGGTAAAGGAATAAATTAGTAGCAATGTGGATTTAATTGAGCTTGGGCCTGGTGGAGAACCAGGACTTAGCTGACGTGGACTGCATATCGACTGGAGATTGAGTGGTGACGGTTGGACTTTTTTTACTGGTAGGTGGAAGTAGTCCAAAGCTAGTTGTTCCCAATTCGAATGAAGTACGTACGTACTATCGTGGGTGAATTGAATAGTCGTACTCGTACTCCACTTAGGGTTCCGCAAGAATCGATTCGGCCGGAAAGTACAAACTCAGCTTCAAAGCCATCATGCCATAGCGTCAGGCTTGGACCTCTGAAGTATCATCATTTGTATGCACATGGCAAGATCAAAAGGGAAAATCTTCTCTAATGTATAACTGAGAACAGGCATGTGCTCAAAAAATCTCCCCATCTTCTCATGATACTGAATCATTAGCGCCCAAACCCTGCCACTCAGCTCCATCATGCGCATATCTAGCTGTGAGTGATGCGCCAGGACATGCCTAATTAACATCTAGTTTAGCAGATCCTTGCTATAGTAGATGGGGATGCCAGGGAAGTACTTGAATATGGAGGTTATGAGGAAGTAGTTGTCGTTGACCTGGCAGATGGAGGGGTCTGGGTTGAAGCCAGGGATTATGGGGTTGCAGAACATGGCGGGCATGCTATATCTCAATATTAGATTGAAAGTTGGGGGAAGGTGGGGGATAAGGATTAGAATGCTAGTACTGTGAGTGTGAGTGTAAGTTTATTAGATGGTACAGGTGGCTTGAAGATATTAATTGATTTGGCTAGGTGAGTGAGAGTGGACGGTGGGGAATCTGAAGTAGACAGAATATCTGTGTACATATACTACTACTAATTTCACTGGACTTGGGCTGGATTTGGGGGAATGCGCGGGAAATATTGTTTGTGGACTGAAATGTGGTTTGTAAGGTTAAAACTAAGGTTGATGAGATGAAGAATATCTAGTGCTGAATTTCGACTGAGCTTGTTTCTCTTGTGTGATACCGCATATAACTACAAACTATCTCGACGACCCTGTGCCTCAGCCCTTGGAAACCTCCTCATCACCACCCCAGCACTAAACGCCTGATCCAACTCGGCAAATGACATATCCTTTGTCTTGGGAACCTCAAACCACACCCAAACTGCTGTGATAGCCGTCAAAGCCGCCCACATAAGTACTGCCTTGGCCCCCAGATTCGCCTGGTTGTTATTAATCAAGTATGGGGTAATAAAACTAAACAGCCAGTTTGACACTGCATTTGTTAGTGTACAGAGACTTTATGTTTTTATGTGCAGCATAACAGAGCTTGTTTTGCTGCTTATACTCCAGGACATGGTGCTGATGGTTGGTGCATAGACCAGCTACATGAAGTTGATCATGATGGTGATGTAAAGCATTACGGATTTATAGGCGCTGAAGATACCAGCTATGCCCACTGTTAGGAGGATGATTAGGTTGACCAGGGTACTAGTGAAGAGCATAGGTTGGTGACTGATATAGCCCATGGCAATCCACATGAGGACATTGCCTAGGAGGCCTGTGCTGAAGCTGCCTAGGGTGAGTTTAAAAGAGAGTAAGAGGCTGAAACTGCTGATGATAAGGAAGTAGAGGGCCTATGCATACAGGGCAACGCTGCTGAATTGCTGGATGAGGAACATGCTGCAGGCGATGTGGGTGTGGTGCTAGTTGGGCCCATGGAAGCAGTTAAGGTAGGTTTAGGGCATACTTTGGCTGGTTATGGCTTCTGCAATGCTCTCCTGTTGGAGGGAGGAGATGGCTAGGGAGATATTGTATTGCGGGGTGTGGAGGGTCTTGAGGCTTTTCTTAGCTGCTTCCAGTTTGCCTTTGTGCATGAGGTAGTGCGGGCTTTCAGGGAGAATGGTTAGGAAGAGGATAATGGCGCTAGGGAATGCCCACTGCGCAGTGAAGAGGACTTTATAGGCGGATGGGCTCATGATGGAGTATTATGTGCTGCTGATTGCTATTGTGGTCATTTGGCTGGCAGAGATAAAGAAGCTAGTTATTGTAATGAGGGAGGACTGGATTTCGATTAGAGTGACTTTAGAAATGTATGTGGGACCCATGGAGAGGAAGAAACCCATGGTGAATCCATTAATCTAGAGAGTTGGTATGAATTTGACGGTGGCTGATTATTGGGGGGGGGGGACTTACAATCTTTCCTGCAAGAAGAACACTAGCGCTCCCAGCAATATACTGAACAGCCATACTGATAGTGGAAAGGATTGACCCCAGGAGCATACCAGCCTTCCTCCCCCAGAGGTCCGAAAACGTGCCGCAGACCACCCCGCCGAAGATCATTCCGACAGAGGTCATGGCCACCCAGAGAGCATTCCATGTGGCATCAATCAGGAGCTGCCCCTGGTACCCGTACCCAAAGACCATCTGGAAGGCCGGAAGAGCCATGGTGATAGTGTTGACGCCAACATCAAACCCCCAGAGCATTGAGCCAATGCAGCAACATAGGGAAGAGAACAGAATTTTCCGAGACTCCCAAAGGACTGACTGTAGTTAATGGCTGGGACTCTTGGGCATCCGGCCCGAAAGAAAGGTCTTCCACATGCTTGTTGTCTGCTTCTGTATCTGCGCTCAAAGTAGGACGGGCCATGGTTGAATGGACAACTGGAGGTTGTAAAATTGGAACCTTGTAAATACCCAGTGAAGCACTGGGGCCATTCAAGGGTGATTGGCAATTATATAAGTGGACGGGTCGACTGTCTCTTCAACTTTCTTGCCGACTGCGTCTCAACTCATAGGTCGTCTGAGCTATTTGGGGCTTTATGTACAGGATAGAGGGCAGATAGACCTCCAATCCAATCAACCTGGTTCTATACAGAGTTCATTCCATCTATGAAGTGCTTTTTGAGTCACTAATCACAATTTCACTAGCAGCAAAGGAACCTACACCTTAAAGTGCAAAATGTATCAGCGTCATTGGCTACAGATTGCCCCTAAGGAAATGTTTCCTATACCAGACCTTGTCTGTGATTGTGAAGGTAGACTGGAAGGCCCTATGTCAATCTTATTGACTGTCAATTATTTAGTGTTATCAATCACTACTATGTACATGATTGTTGTCACTAGAATAAGTTCATGAACTGGAAGCACCATTCAGCTGGCTCCACCTTTATTAATATCTAACCTTGTGGATATAAATCCTTAATTGGAAGTCCACAAGACTGAAGATTGTAAGCCTTGTTCATCAGTTTGTTTCATGCGTAAAGGTGATGACCTGATCTTTAGACACCTAGGAAGTCATCACTCTTGATATGCGCTGAAAACACATTGATGAAAGATGTTCTATCCACCAGCCCCATAAATTGCACAGCTGAGACCGCTTACATTAGGTAAATTCTCCGGAAAATGCCCTGAAGATATGAGACTTTGCAACAGTTTGCAGATTAGCGCTTACGAAACGCATAGACAGGGCTCTTGGTACAAAATCGGACCCTAGATCTAATGCAATAAGGTTTGCTACGCTCCACTCCCGAACATGGACGGGCCGAGTAGGTAAAGCTGTCTCAGAACGAGCCCGGCGTAGCGAGCAGGATATATCTCCGCCTTTCGATCTATCGAGGTTTTCGCAACGCCAAGTTGTGCCCTCGTGTTGTGCCCACATCTGTCTCATCCTGTCTCGTCTTGTCCCATCCACCAGCGTGCCGCAGATATGCAGGACAGAATAACTTCTGCCTGATGCGGGGTCCCGCATTTTGGTACCTTTTAGGCTGCTGCCATAGAACGATATAATTGCAATTGAAGCAGGCACGAAACAATCAGGCCACATATTTCATATGATCTATCACTTGATGATAGCGTAGTTAATTATAGATTGGCTTCTTACTTCGTATTAAGCACAGATAACTTTACCTTGGGCAAACATTAAGACATTTTGGTAGCGCTAATGAGAAACGTTGCTACTTCGAGGCTTCGCTAAAAGTAAATCTAATATATGTACTCCTAATTATGGAAATCCTGACACATAGCTCAAGTGCCTTACGGAGTATAGTGAATGAGATCACAAACTATGGATTGTTTATCTTACTACCAGTGATGACTCTATATGAATACTCTATACTTACCATATCTTAGTCTTGAAGGTACATATTGTCAAAGTATAGGAGTTACTGAAATACTATTAGTCTATTACCCTGAAAGAGTGACTGTTATAACATTATTTTGATAGTTGTGAGTTTAGATACACTCCCTTCATCCTTTAAGTTAGAAAATTGACATTATAAGACCCTATGTTTGAATCCCAGTAGCTATAGTAAGAATAGGGCCAGAGCCATGATGCTACATAAGAGCCAGAGTGGTACCATAGGGAGAATCTAGAAAGGGAAAAAACACACTATATACACTCAATGCTCTGCAGGCATTGAGGGCTCAATCCCTAGGGGGCTGTGCCAAAGTATAGGAGTTACTGAAATACTATTACCCTAAAAGAGTAGCTGTCATGATGTTATTTTAGTACAGTGGTATAAGTTTTCTGATATATATTCAGTCACTTCGACCAGGTAAGCCATGCTTTTTCTTTTTTATTCGCCATTCCTGACGGTGGTTCAAACGATAAAAATCTAGCTTTCTTGTTTTCCCACTATGCCTTTACTTTTTTCGTGCGCTCTGATTGCCTACTTATATATAAGTAGCTCGATATTTTTTGACATCGTTCATTATTTCCTTCATCAATGGTCCACGTCGCAATGGAAAGCCCTGCAATGGCTTTCTCGGTGTCATCAATTTCACCATCTCTACTACAATCGGTCCTTGAACTTCAATCGCCGATACCTACTGCAAAATAGCTGCATCGCGTTACCCCTTGAGATGGTCTGCCTGTCTATGGGAGGCCTGCTGGGATGGTTATTCTTCCTGCAACTCGCGAGACTTAATGACAGAGTAGTCCAATGCACTCCACTGATAATCGTCCTTGCAGTCCACCTCATACGGACGTTAGTGGTGATTTGTATGAACGGCCGAGACTCCAACCATGTTTCCTATAAAACAGTCCCGAAAGACCCTCATTGGCTGTTTGTTGGGCCTCAGTTTCACGCACTACATCATGTTCATCCAGATCGTTATATGAGCTCGGTGGTCAAGTTATTTGACTGGGTAGCGGGGACTGCCTACTCTTTGCGAAACAAGAATGTTGCCATCACAGGAGGTTCAGGGGCGTTTGGATCCGCGATTAAACGGCGGCTACAGTGTGAAGAAGTCAGGAATATATATACATTGAAATTCGGCACCCACTGGACGCATGAAAACTTCAGCCATGTCGGACAAGCCTTGGACGAGGCAGATATCCTCATCTTGGCCCACGGCACCAAAGGCAAGGACGCCATGGATGCGAATTGCAACTCAACCGTCCGTCTTATTCAACTTTACATGGAGCGACGAGTCGGCCGAGAAGACCGCGATAAGATAATTCCAGAGATCTGGTATGTGGGCAGCGAGATTGAGCTGCATCCTGCGTTTGGAATCCCGGGCATGCAACGATATTCTACCTCGAAACGGGCGTTTTTACCCTACGCCCGTGCCCTATATGACGATCCGCGGATAGTGTATCGCCATATAGTCCCCGCTGCCTTCCAGTCACCGATGGGCAAGGCTATTGTTTCCCCGGAGTGGGCTGCGGGTGTAATGATGTGGTGGATTCGTCGCGGAGCCCGTTATGTCCCGGTCACTTACACGGGGATTGCATACCTGAACTTTTTCAAGTTCACTTATTGGGTCCGTCCTGACTTGGACAAGGTAGCAGGGATTAATAAAGTGTACTGATAATGGAGTTTTCTATCAGCAATGCAAGAGTCCCTTATATATACTTACCGTTAATCGGTGGTTAATTTGATATTAAAATCTAACAATTCATTAGCAGCGCAGTCTGTTGAAATAATAATTCACTTGTAGCATAGTAGTCGCGTAATCTACTATGATGGGCCAGCAAAAGCATAGTTATCTAGGCTAAAGTCAGCTTTCTAACCTAATACTAGCATACTAAGAGTTGTAGGCTTAGAAGTGCAGCTAAGAGAGTAATACTAATAGAGTTGCATAACCGATAGCCTAGGGAATTACACTGGTTGCGGTTCCCTCCCCCTAAAACCTCTTTAAGTTTGATTTAGCGCAACCAGCGGGTCAGACTAGATGATACTGAGGCTACTGTATCTATAAATGATCGCAGCCAACATAACTCTCTACTATCTAGTTTTGGTTGTCCATGGAGGAAGCTATTTTTCGCGTCCTCTATCCTATCTTTCATTTTCACTGCCCTAAGCGTGAGTGCGCGTCTTCTAGTTGTAATTTACATCCAGGAATATGGCTCTTCTGCATATCATCTTATCATGGATTTGGGCGTTAGGATTTGGGAAACAATGAAGAACTGTAGGTGATGACACTGTTTTCTGGATATTCTGTATAGGACACTTCAATTGCCAACAGAATACTGATGTTGACTACTTAAACTTTTCAGGTACTGTCCTGCACTTGCTTCCCTGAATAGGCCTGGCGCGTCATCTCTTCAACCCGCCTACCAACTTTATGTTCTTTGTAGGTGCCCGATCCTTACACCCCTCCTGTTCGTGGAATATATTCTCAGGGCCTAAAGCGGACTCTCTTCCAAAGGTGGTAGTTGTAAATTCCTCCCATCACCCTTAGTGACTTCTATGGTCTCCAAATCAATACCGTGTAACAGGCGCATCTAAAGTGGAACCCCGGTAGTTATATCTGTTAGCTTATCTACGCTCTCGTCCATAGCGTTAAACAGGAGTAGAAAACGTTTACTTACATTAACAGCATGTTTGCCATATATGAACTTTGGATTCAGCGATTTGTTGTATACATTGGCACCACAGGTCCCGCAAAAGAAGATCTGTATAGTATGCGAGCCGAACCGATATTCCTATACAGCATTGTTCGTTCATATTAGCAATTGCTTCAGTGGCTCCAAACGATAGAGTATAAGTATTTGAAGGGTAGCTATAATAGCTGACTCATACCTTGAGCGAATTCGTCCCTTGATAAATTTCAATATGATCCACGAAGGCGAGCAGACTGCCTGCAATGTGGCAATAGCTACCTAAGAGACTTCTTTAGTATAAAAGTCAATTTCGTGTGTATTATGCACCAATGTACATACAGTTGCAAGAGACTACCGTCAATTGTGATAATGGAGACGGGAGTTTCGCAGAGAAACGCACAGCCTTGCAATGACAACTTCCTTCATAGGAGACTTGAGTCGAGAGATGGATAGAATTCTTTTGTTCAAAATCCCTAGATGAAGCCATTGTCGAGACCGCAAGTTTTGCGTTAGAGGTCTCTCACTCTTTGTCGTGCCAAACTTGCGCTGAAGCAAGGTCTAAATTCTTAGAGGCAGCAGACTGGGGAGTTAGAAGGAAGTTAGGAGTGAGTCCTTCTTAGCTGAGATTAAATAAGTATAAAGCACGAGAATATTACATGATTGAGTATAGTCTATTCAACAGCGCTTCAGTTGAGCGATGGTTGGAAGCTGTATCTGAACGTTGAGAGTCTTGTACATCGCTGGTTGGGACTATGGATGGAATTTGCTGTGATGAGCTGAGGCTTTGGTAGTTCAAGGATTAGTGATCTTGCTGTGCACCGAGTGCAAAGCCTTGGCCTCCTCGACTTGTCAGTAACCTAATTGAAGAAACTGATGAGTTATCATTCCCGAGCCGAGGTTCACCTTCAACCTTATTTTGCTACTTCTCATACATTATAGGTCAATAAACTTGAGCATAGATTTAGTGAGGTTGGGAGCCATTGTTCGTTCCACCACTGGTGTAAAAGATTAGTTATTAACTAGCCCAACAGTCCAAAAAAGCATGGATCCATGACCACAAAATCAAATTCAAATCTCAACAATATGTCGTGGGAGGCTTTTCCCCTGGAGCCTCAATCCATATATCTGCGAAGAATCCCACGTTGCATTGATAGTAGCTGATAGGACAGCGACTTTAGCAACAAACATTTCAAGGGTTATGTATGGGGCACATGGTAGTTTCGACAATGCATAGGTATGGTTAAATCCCTATTTGAATGTAGTACTTCGATAAGTGACTATAAAATGAATGGATCATGAACATCAAACTGCAGAGCGAAAAGTTCACCACCCAATCGTCATTCCCGACCCGGATTGGCAAATATCCTCTTACAGACATTGCAGGTCGCACCGTGTAATCCTTCAACTACTGCTCCCTAGACGAACTATGGAACTAAATGATACCTTCAGCAATCCTGCAACATCACCCTTAGAGGCATTGGGAATAGTAAGCATTCTGTGCCTGGCAGCTGTACGGAGACTGGCATTGGGTTGGTCCCGTCCAGCCTATCCCGCCACACTGTCCCCAATGAGTCTGTGTGGGAGAACCGGGGGAAGAACTGGTGGTTGTAGTGGTGGTTGTAGCGGTGGCGGTTGAGACCGAAGTGGTAGAGTGTATGCCGTTGAGAACACTCGCGACAGAGTAGTACGCAGGCTTAGCATTATAACTGCTGTCAAAGAGATCCGGTGTCTCGCTGGAGCGCCAGGAATCCTATTGCGTGTCTCGAATTAGGAAAGATTGCACTGACGATTAATCGCTTTTGCATCCTGCATCAAGAAAGGGAAAGCTAGCATACCCGGTCAGATGCACCCCATGAGGTAATGCCCACGCACTTGGGAACATTCAAGCAAGCTTGCGCGACCTGGAGAGATTGGGGGAGTCAATATCTATTTTGTTGATGGCCTTAGCCACCATAAGAGAGGAGAGGTCAATGCTCACTGCTACATAGTCGCTTGGGGATGCCCCTGCGATGTCCAGCTCGGTAAGGGCGACCTCCTCTGTTCCGGCCGTAGCGAGTAATGCAAGAGCAGTTTAGAGATGTCAGCAGGCCTATACCAATAAATAAGGATCTTAGAATGAGATTTGTTGTAAAAAAGAGAAGAGGAGAACTTATGCTTGGACACCAGAGCCCTGACCCGCACTGCGAAAATGATATTAGTCGTTACTTCTTGCTTGGAGTGTCTGGAATCTACCCACCCCAGATGCGACTCGGATCCTAGAATCAGTGCGTGATCAGTTGAACAGCATCATATGAAGAGGACAGAGATAAGTCGTACCAATGCCATCAATTGGGACCCCCTGCGCGATCCATTGCTTCACCTGATTGACAACTCCGATAGTTTTCGAATATGTGGCGGAGTCGAGGCTATATGTATCATTCAGAACGAACACTCCGTAACAAGAGTAACATCAAAATACTAACTTGTAATCATTCACATAGAGTTTGGCATTTGGATCAGCAGCGCGGGCGGCCTGAAAGGCTATCTTAATGTAGTCAGGGCCAATGACATTATAGAAGCAGTCCTGGCGCAAGCTGCCATCCTCATTGAACGGTTCATTCACAACATCCTGCGAGAATCCAGGTTGGATCAGAAGTAGACTGGAAAAAGAGTAGAGAGCACTCACCCAAGCATAGATCTTGCCCTTGTATCGACTCACGACCGTGTTGATGTGGTTGGTCATGGCATTGGTGAGTGCCGTCTTGTCCGTGATCTGACAGACCCAGCTGGGGATCTGGGCGTGCCACACTGGAGTGGTTTCAAATAAGCACTTCTCACGCTCGACAGCTCCAAGCGGAATTCTATACCTAAGTTATGGCCTCTTATCATCTTCCCGTTCTGTTGAGCCCAGTTAACCAACCAGTCTGCCCCGGAGAAGTCAAAGTTGCCCTGACTAGCTGGATGGTTGTCAGCATCGTTTGTCGGAGTATGTAAAGAGCAGAAAGAGCCACATACGCTCAGTTGCATCCCATTTCATGCTGTTCTCCGGCGTCACTTGTCCAAAGTCGGCTTTATAAATGGCGGGATTCTGGGAATTCTCCGTCAAGCGGCCTTCATCAGCACACTGGCCCCAGAACTTCTTGCCGGCATTCTGTATCAACGTGTTCAGACTCGGAGAAGCCTGACGGCGATGAATGGACGTGGCCAAGGCCAAAGGGAGAAGCAACAACCCAGTCACTAATCGAACCATGTCTATTCTTGATATCAATCTGTAACGAGAAGTCTGAGCTCTGAGAAGAATGATCCCTTGATAAGCTGGTATAAGAAATGGAAGAAAAGATTCCTCTTTGCTCTTTATTTATGTTGGGTACTATAATATTAGCCACCCAGAGGATAAATGAGTTCTTAGGCTAATTCTCAGAATTAATATCGATCGAGAATGTCAAGGTTCAAGCCGTACTCGGTATGGCCGACAACGTCACGTTTACCAAATTGATGCTAAAGAGGCCAGGGAAAAGTGGCTCAAACTTTCCATTGACTGAATGCCTTCTTTTCAAGGAACTATACAAGGAGAATAGACCATCACTATCATAAGAATTCTTCTCTATCCCTCGAAATCCCGAGTTATTTTCTCTCTCTTAAGTTTTCACATGAGCTTCCTGGAATATGATATCCATATGTCATATTACAATCTCAGAAGATGCAAAAGCTTAGCCAGGCGTTCAGCTCACGTTCTCATGCCGAATCCTGGGTGTCTTAACATGAAACTCGGCCTTCTCCTTCCGTGACTAGACAGGGAGACTGAAACGACTAGCCATACGGGGCACTTCCCAGAAGGATTTGATTAGGAAAAATCCCGAGCGGGAAGCGATCCGTACGTCCGTATAATGGTCAGGGTCCGTAATGTATGCTCTGCAGATATATAGCACGGCAATTCTCTTTGTGATCCCATTGCCGAGCAGGTGGAGATGGTACAAACCCTGCAATGTTTAATTCAGGCAGTGTTCAAGGGTCTCACCTCCTGCGCTCCATTTCGGTGGGCTTTGTCTCAAAAGGGCTCTCTGCATTTGTGCAATGGGAGGGAATTCTGGATAAAATTGAGACGGCAATATCTCACTCCCCCTCTATGTCCAGTATCCATTTAGCCATCATTCTGAGGCGGAGAAGTGAGAATTGTATGGACCTTGTTCTATTCATCCCCGAGTTTATGGCCTACTGGGTAGCAGCCGTTGTGATTCAAGATATAAATACCTCCCAGCTCTTTTCGCGAAGCATGGTTTCACTCACTGATCTTGCTCCAGAGTATCTAGGACTTGTTAATTTCCAAACCGTTTCTTTTGTCCAAGATTAAGTTGGGCATTTACTTAGATCACAATGAAGCCTGTCGGAAACATGATGGGAGTTATGCTCCTTACACTGGCTCTTCCTGTCCTGGGTCAGCAATCCCTCTATGGCCAATGTAAGTCAGCGACCCTGTGATCCCATCGATTTTTGATCTACTGCTGATATGCCGACTGTTAAAGGTGGTGGCATTGGCTGGAATGGCCCTACCCAGTGTGCAGCCGGTGCTTGCTGCAGCTCTCAAAATCCTTATTATTCCCAGTGTCTCCAAGGGAACTGCATGCCGAGCACCACCACCACTCTGATGACCACCACGACTACGTCCATCACAACCAGTTCCTCAGCTGCCTCGACAAGCGTCTCCCAGGGATGCGGCAAGTCTCCGATGTTGAGCAGCGGAACGTACACAACCACCGTGAACGGCGTCCAGCGCCAGTACATCCTAACACTTCCCTCCAACTATGACCGCAGCCGACCCTACAAGCTCATCTTCGGCTACCACTGGCTGGGCGGAACGATGCAGGATGTCGCGGGAGGGTCGTACTACGGGGTGCAGCCGCTAGCCAACAGCGCCGCCATTTTCGTCGCCCCGCAGGGGCTGAACAATGGCTGGGCCAACAACGGTGGGGAGGACATCACCTTCACCGACCAGATGCTGGCAACCCTCAAGGCGGACCTTTGCATCGATGAAAATCAGATCTACTCGATGGGGTGGAGCTACGGCGGGTCGATGTCTTACGCCCTCGCCTGCGCTCGTCCAAATGTCTTCCGCGGGGTTGCCGTCATGTCCGGGGCAAACCTCAGTGGGTGCAGCCCCGGTACGCAGCCGGTGGCATACTATGGCCAGCATGGGGTCTCTGACTCGGTGCTTCCCATCGCCCTTGGCCGCCAGATTCGAGACACTTTTGTGGCTGATAATCACTGTAGCGCGCAGAGCCCCCAGGAGCCCGCAGCGGGAAGTGGAACGCATATCAAAACCGTGTATTCTGGGTGCTCGGCCGGTCATCCGGTGTGGTGGATTGCCTTTGACGGTCCACATGAACCCTTGGCCACTGATGCGGGGGCAAGCGCTTCGTGGACTCCGGGCCAAATTTGGAGTTTCATTTCACAGTTTAACTAGGAGGGGAGTTGCTTCGGTAGATGATGAAGAAGGACATCAGGATGGCGAGTACCTAAGTGTTCCACAATTTGAGAGGTATATCAAGGAATGCAAACAGAGTATTGCATGGTTGAAATCTATACAGTAGCAGACAATCATTGAGGACTGCATTTACCCTATGCCAGGTTTTAGTGCTGACCCTCGTTGGCTACTGTGCATCTCCATTGTTGCAGATATACCCTCCTATTCAGCACTAAGCAGTTTAACATATATGTATGGAATATTACCTGTACTTTGAACAAAGACAATTGTATATAGATTTATCTTACTTTAAGCATTCTCACATTGAGAGGCTATGCGAATACTGCCCTTAAACAAACAATAGAAAGTCATAACTCAAGAATTCACATCTACCCTCTTAGGACTACTCTTTTGATTTTGGATAAAGTTCTAGATGACCGGTCAAGAGGCCCTGTAACCCTATATGAAAAGTGATATATCTCTGTACCCAGATGCATAAATCTTACCCATAACTAGCGGCTTACGGCCCGCTGGCCCGCTTTATGGTGGAGAGCCCTGCACATGCATTTCTTCAACCCTCCACATCTGAAGAAGCTTCCTGGAGATATGCAGGTTCTGCAGATATTTGTGAGGTTACTTACATTTAGCCGTCGTTTCCACGAAAGACTCATATCCTGCATTCGTCAGAAGTTCGGGGCTTCCTATCCATCGGCAGTTCGTCGTGATCAACTGCCGTTGCTGTTCTGCAGTTGAATGCACAATGTGACTTCTATTTTGCCAATGAGTGTGAGCAAGCTCCGAGAGGGGTGTCACATGGGGTAATTGATTAATGATGAGGAGGATGGGGGTGACTTGCAAGGGTGTTGCGGTTATCATTTCCTTAAGTATAGGTCTTGATAGATATTGGAGGGACTTGTTTGTACTAGCACTTATACTAAAAGCAATACACCACTGTTTTAGAGGCAAATAGGTTCTCTAAGGACTGATCATATTTAATACATGGCTCAAGTACGGCTGAGCAGATGAAGCCCTGTTTTCCAGACCCTATGGTCGTATGTGCCGAAGTGATGCTAAATAGTAATCTATATGGTAAAGGATTCCCACTTGAGGGGTGTAATTCGGACAGAATGGCAGAGGTTCAAGTGGTAATGTAGGATATTTCGCTTCGAATGGCCGTGGAACGGTACCTCACCTGCAAACCTCACAGTATTCCAACGTCAGGCTTCTCATCCGCATCGTTCCTCCAGCCCCTGGGACTAATGCGCATCTGTTAAACAGGCTAAGACGTAACAGAGAACCGGTGCTCAACGGTGTCGATATTCTTCACTTCAAAACCAGCAGCCTCGAGCTGATCAATAACCCTGCTACGGGGAAGACATATTTGTTCATAAAGAGCCCCCATATCAAGTTTTTTTGTATTGCCAGGATCCGAGGACAGTCGCGATAATCCATGCGAAGGACTCTGCTGTGCGACTCCGGTATACCGGCATTTCGAAGGGTCGTGTTGCCCATTTCGTTTGATTGCGACCCAAAGTGACCCCAGTGATATGGGCATTGTAGTGGACACTCGCGAGAGTAGCCAGGGTCCCCAACCGCAGCCAATATCCAGCAGAGAGTCCCCCGGTTTCAACCGAATCTTCTCGCATACTACAGCTAATTTGTTATCAAGCGACTCCTCTTCGCCAACATCGCCGATGATATCTGAAGTACAGACCATACGAGGGCCAAGGAACCATGTGTAGAAATCGTCACCGCGATCATAATTGCCGCCTACCTGTTCCTCGTCTATTTATGGATTAGCTATATATACTTGACTAGACCTGCTGCTGGAAGAGAACCAGGTAGTAGTTTCATAGGAGATGGGAGTTACCTGGAGGGCGACAGTGGACAATCAGCTCTGGCACAAAACCAAATGAATACGCCCCAGGAGAATCTTAACGAGGCCCAACCATGGTGGTACTCAATGTTGTCCAAGCAATCTCCATGTTTGGACTCCAGCTTGCCGCGGAAGTATTTTTCCTAGGATACTTCAATGGGAATCTTTTTTCAACTACGGTATCTGACGTGATCCCTTTGCTTTGAAAGGAGAGATAATACTCAATTGGACGACCTGGCAGCTTTACCTTCTCATTGAGACGAGGGGATATGGAGGAGAAGACAGTCCAGTATCCTATGAGAATTAGGACTGCAGTGCATATTACAACAAAGATAGTCAAGACCAGGGCACCATCCAACTAAAAGGAGATAAACCACAGCACTGCAATCAGAAAGATGACAAAGAGGATATTAGACCATGAATCATTACCGGCACCACCAGCAGGTAGGGGGCATTTTTAAATACTAGAAACTGTAGCAGGAAGTGTGTTAGTCCTGCAATTCCAAGCCATGAGGGCTTCAAACTTTGCAAAAATTACTTACCCTTATAGTTAGAACTCCACAGTCCACCTTAGAAATATTATGCGAGGTCTCTGGGGTTAAAATAAAGTCAAAGAAAGGAGGGGACGATTCGGGGTGCTTTTGCGCCATCTTGAGAGCCTAAGGAAGGGCTCCAACATGGTCTCTCAATAAAGAGGTATGACCTTCCTTATAGTATCTTTTCTCTGTGAGCAAGGAGCCTTTTCTTCACGGGCACGCAGGTTCCACTTCATTCTAAGGGATGGACTTAACCCATCCTCTGTTTCATGTCATTGCGCGTCTGGTGCTATTCAGACCAGGTACATCTAGAGTCTCTGGTTGAATTTGTAGCGATATACAGAATGTTGCAATCGATTGAGTTGGGCTTTCTTATACAAGGCTATCCCAAATCCACAGCTTTCCCTATTGCCTGACTTGTCAAGCGTCAGTATACCTAGGACATTCATGTGCAAGGACCCCTTGCCTCGTAACCATTGCCGCTTTCCCAATTCAGCCAAGAGAAGGAGTCGGCATTCAGCTGCTACTATTCGAAACTCAGAGCTGAGACTCATATTCACTCTATTAAGATCGAATACATGATACTTTGGTCTTAACACTGCATACACATCGCATACCATGTACATCATGCTGAACAAGTGGTTGAGCTGGACCAGGACCAAAATGGCCATCATCAGACCGAATAATCCGCTACCATTCATGAAGTGCATATTGAGCTTAAGTCTGAAACTATTGGAAAGACATAGTTGTATTTTCTTCGGTCATATCTGGCTGATTCGTCGTTTTGTTGGACAACCACCGCGTGGTACAGATTGCTGATCATTGGGTGGAGACTGCCTGTGAATGCTGTACCGAATGGCCAATAGAGGTATATGGAGGATAACAATCATGATTAGGCTTGTAACCTATCTAACATCACAAAGCTCACAGAATCGAGCGCACAGAGTAGGTGTTGGCCTTTGGACTGAGTGATCAGGTAGAATGTGCTATGCTTTATACAGCTATGCATAAGTGGCAGAATAGAGAGGAATATGTAAACTCTTTCGCACCACATAAGATGAATATAGAAACAATATACAGGGAAATGAAAACAAACAGTTATTGACCTAATCTAATGGTTACTAGGCTTATTTTATTGACTGGATATTCTTCTCACCAATACATGCTACACTCAGTCCTGCGGCATAGATTAGAGAGTTGATGCAGCTTCGCCCATGAGTTTGTTGTTGCACAACGTCAAGATATGATTAGGGGCTTAGTATAAGATTACTAGATCCTCACTCTTAATCCAAAAGGGACTTGAAAAGGAGAGAGACTCCCTGCGGTCAGCTCCGAGGAAAGATCGAGTCCAAGTCCTCGGAAGGAATATGTCGCGGCCTCAGGCCACCACGCCAATGTTCAGGGCTGAAGAAAGTGAGGCCAAAGAAAGCGAAACTCCGACTCCGAGTGACGGGCGGATTCCTGAAGAAACAATCAATCATTAGCGTCATCATTATCATTATTTCCTACCAATCATCAAATCATGCTGACGGATGCTGCAGAACTTGCAGAAATCCCCGATGCTCAGCTGGTCGGGATCATCACTGCCATCGGACTTTTAGTTTGGGCCAGAGTCCGCGGACTTTCAACGCCATCCCGAGTGTCCCTGATCCTGCCAAACCTCCATCCTTGACAAGAATCTGACAAATGGACCATAATACAAAACTCAAAATGGGTTATAAGCCCAGTATCACAACACTCTCACCTCTCTCCCCTCTCGTCTGTCTTGTCCTACCTAGATAACTCAAACAGACCTGACCCAAAGACTTCTTTCGTCGTCACACAGGCTCAACCTGACAGAACATCGAAATCATCATGTCTTCTATCGACGGGTCCACGGTGCCTAACAGCAGACCTCTCAGCAAAGAGGAAGTCGACCGACCCGACGATCTAATGGCAGGACCTGGCGGTGCTGGCGAACCAGACGCCGGAGGTCCTCCATCCGCCTTCTCATCGACCTTCCAAGAGGCCATCTTCATCTTTGTCATCGGCTTGTCGCAGCTCTTTTCTGTTGGCGGTCTTGGAAATGCAGCGTTCTCTGTGCAGGAAATCGGTCGCTCCCTCAACGCCACAAGCAATGGTCAGATGTCTTGGTTCCTGGCCGCATACTCCCTCTGCGGTGGTGTCTTTGTTCTGGTCACTGGACGACTGGGTGACCACTTTGGCCACAAGTATGTCTTCCTCTTCGGGTGGATGTGGATGGCTCTTTGGTCTCTGGTCAGCGGTTTTGCCAAGGATGTGGTTCTCTTCGACATTGCCCGCGGGATGACTGGGATCGGCAACGGCGCACTGGTCCCCAACTCGTTCGCCCTCCTGGCGCGTGCATTCCCTCCATTCTCGGTCAAGAAGAACATTGCCTTTGCTTTCCTCGGGTTCTGCGCGCCTTCGGGTTACATCTTCGGTGGACTCATCGGCGCTGCCTTTGCAGAAAAAGTCACCTGGCGATGGGGATTCTGGTTCTGGGCCATTGGCTGCCTCGTCCTCGGCGTGGTGACCTATTTCATTGTTCCTCACAGCGTGGGATCGCCGATTCCCGGACTCAGCATCAAGCAATTCGACTACCTCGGAACGGTCCTGGGTGTCTCGGGACTCATCCTCTTCTCCTTCGCCTGGAACCAAGCCTCCGTGGTGGGCTGGGAAGAACCCTACGTCTACGCCCTTCTCATCGTTAGCATTTTCTTGATCGTTGCATTTGCCTTCTCGCAGTCGCACGTCCGGGCTCCCGTCCTTCCTAATACGCTCTGGACCCGCAAGGGCTTCTCCCCCGTCGTGACGGCCATGTCGTTCGGCTGGATGTCCTTTGGCATCTTCCTCTACTACACGACCATCTACATTCTCACCGTCCACAAGGCGCAGCCGCTCACGGCCGTTGCACAGATGGTCCCGCTGGTCATCGGCGGTCTGTTCGCCACTGCCTCAGTCGGCATCTTCATCGCCAAGGTCCCGGCGCAGTACATCTTCGGCGTCTCGATGTTCTCCTTCTTCATCGGTAACCTGCTCATGAGCTTCGTCAACTACTCTCCTGTCTACTGGGCCTTTATCTTCCCCGCGTGTCTGCTCGTCGTCGGCGGACCGGATCTCTCCTTCGCCTCGTCGGGGATCCTCATCTCGAACGCGGTCTTGCCCGAGGAGCAGGGTGTTGCCGGCTCGTTCATATCCACAGTCGTGCAATACTCCATCTCAATCGGTCTGGGTATTGCCGCTACCGTTGAGGGGCATGTAAACAACGGCGGGAAGGACATTGTGCGCGGGTATCGCGGTGCGCTCTGGCTCGGTATTGGCTTTGCGGCTATCGCCTTCTTCATTGTCGTTTTCTTCGTCCGGGACAACCGGTTCGACAACAAGGAGAATGAGAAGGATGCTGCGAGCAGCACTGATGGCGCCTTCGAGACTTCTGTTGACAAGGCGAATGCTTGAGGATTCTTACAACGGTTAACTGTCACGCCATTTACGCCAAGATCATGTTTGTTAGATGTTTCTTTAGAATGCGCTTTGCACTACCTGCAGCACCAATAATAGATTGATTTAATCTTGCAGCAAATACCTCGAAATAGGTTCAAAACCAGGTCTTCCACAAATCCAAGTAAATTAATGGCCTTTTCCGTAGTTTGTAAGGTCGTATGGCACTATGGCTAGGGCTGAGCCATGCACACACTGCAGGTCTTGCACGTGTGTCCATCCCTAGCAGCACGTTAGCCTGTTACAGTATCTGCCCACGGACTCCGTGGAGCCAGGCAAGCAGGCTAGACGAGGCTCCCTGCTCTAACCAAATATGTTAAGATCGACATCTGCTCGCTTTTGGGTATGCGGCCTGTGCCAATTCGTCGGTTATTGCTCATTAAGGGATTCTCCTTAGTCCTGGTTGTCCTTTCAGAAAGCGTAAGCGTCGTGTCTTACATGCTACCTTGATGCCAATAGCACAATGTACCATCGGTAGTTCTCGAAATTAGTTTCGCAGATACGTGAGTGTGTGTGCTCGGTTTGGAATGGTGTGGTGGTAGGTTCACAATATGTTGTTTTCCTGCCACGGCTGTGTTCGTGGGCTTCATTAAAGCCCCCATCTGCGACAGCCTTGCTCCTGTAGGTAACATCATCCGGACTACAGGTGTTAGAAGGATTAGAGGGCTTAGAAGGATCTATGTTCGTAGCAGAGCACGTATCCAGGCAGTAAACATGTTGACATGCAAAGTTGTAGAGACTCACATCATCCATACTCAGAACAGTGTAATGGCCTCGATGCTCCTATTTCTGGGGTTGGGGGTGAGAGACGGGTCCCTATTGCGAGGCCAAGACACCGGCGTCGACAAGGTCGTATCGCCAAGCAAGATCATTCTACTCTGTCCAAACCGACCAACCTTTTCCAAGAGACGAGAACTAGTGATAGCCAAGCCCGCCTAAAATGAAGGAAACCCCGTTCTGACTGGTGCCAGAGTGCGAATCCATCGCTAAGACACCTGCAAAGTGAAACCTGGCAAATGAACTCCGTGCTGCTTGTTATATCATCATCCTAACCCCCTACTTCTCCCATCATGATCATGTCCATGTCTACCAACTCCATGAGTCCATGGCAGGTGCTGGCGCTGCCAAAATGGTTGCCCGCGAGACAACGAGTACAAATGCTGCAACTACAACCTCACTTCTAGCCATCACAACGCCCTTTGTCCAGCCCCCCGAATGTGCCTCTATCTGGGATATCACAACTGCCTCAATAACAATCAACACCACTATCACCAAACAAACGACTATCATCTTGTCAGACCCGGCAGACGAGCGATTTGCCCGTTGTCAAATACCAGGATGGGACAGTGTTGGGAGTCAGCGCTTCTCGTTCAGCCCAGCCGTGTGCCCCAGAGGTTGGACATACTGGGAAATGTCCACAGAACAAAGCTACACTGATAACAAACACATAAAGACACGCTCAACTGCTTTCTGCTGCTCTGAGTAGGTCTTTTTCTTTCTGTCTTTTGTTTTTGATTTCCCGTTAACCTTGCAAAAATAAGGCTGACTTGCGGTATAGAGGCTACTCTCTATCCAGAAACTATGACCGTGCGAACATTACAGCATCATGCTTCCATACAATGACTGCTGGTGAGACAGTCACTGGGACATTTTCACATGGCAAGGGCTCAACAGTCATATTCACAAGCGGGATTCAAGTGCACCCTGCATGGCAGATCTCATGGGAAGCGTCCGACACAAAGACCATGTCGCCATCGCTGCCAGTACTAACGAATTCCATGCGCGTCCCGACATGGGTGCCGGGGGAGACGATCCCCCCAGGCAAGTACGAAATGGGCAGTGACAGGCAAGATTATAATCCCGGCTGGGATACCCTTATGAGGTTTATAATGATAGGCATCCCTATCATCGGTGTCGCACTTATTGCGTCGGGTGTCTGGTGCTGTATCTGCTGCCGGCGGGCCAGGCCGAAGGAAAAGAGAAAGGAAGAAGAATCCAAGAGGCAGCGGGAAGCTGTCTCTGAATCTACATCATAGTATCTGAGTGATAGGCGTTCTGACGAGGAGCAGTGATACCCGGGTCGGACGTCTATCTTCAGGCCGGATAGGTTCCGTTTGCCTTTCGAAGAACCTTCATGGAGCCCACTTTCTTGGTTGGATTGGCGTTAGTGTATTCCAGAGCTTCGCCGATTGACATATCTCAGTAGGTCTCCTGTCTCTTTCTCAGATACTCTACCATATGGTATGCCTGGGCTGATCAGTGTAGTGGAAAGGGCTTCGATGAAACGACGAAGAGGCTTCCCTATGACTCGCCATTTTTGCCTCTCTTATGGTGACCCGGCTGCTCTGGAGTTAGTCCTCAAACACCTCTTTCAGCATCAGCGCTCCGTAAGAACCGCTGAATGCTTCCTTGTGGGTGCGGTTTCTGCAAATAGTCATCCTTCATCAGTCATCTCCCGTCATGAGATGTATAAAAACATGCTTTTTGAGGACAAACAGCACTATGCAGAGACACCGGTTGGGTGCATTTGCAAGGATTTAAGGAGCTCATGGTACCTCATGGTGTGGAGGGGATGATATTCAAGTTTCCTGCCTGAGAAACCACAGGTGAAGAGTTCCAGACAATGTATCGGACGCTGTTGATGTATCTTTTCTCAGACCGACTCTCTCAATTAGAGTGAACTTTCAAATGCTACCAGATGCTGGAGGAGTGCATACAATCTCTGCTGGATAGTAGACTCTATTCATCCGACTACGGAGGAATTTCCCTTTGGTCGACAATCTCCAGAGCAATCCCATAGAAGCAATAGGGCTCCTTCGTCTCGTATTCTTGACAGCACCAAGCGAAGATCGACTCTATTTACAAGAGAATTCATCGTATAGTTTGATCCCACTCGTATTTTGTTCCCCCATTTGTGTTAGCTTCCTCGTAAACATTATTAATATACCGAATAACACTGTCACCCTTGTTCTGGGGTTCAGAAGCAAAAGATGTACCTTGTATAAAGGGGATACCCTCAATTCCAACATTGCTCCCATCATTTCAATTCGAATGGCCATTCCTTAGAGACAGATTATTTCCTACCATTATTTTGTCACTCTTTTCATATCTTCTTGTCACTCCTTTGGTTTTCTTCTTTGGTTTTCTTTCCAAAAGGACCTGTATAATCATCTGATACATATCCTTCCAACGGCAGCATGCTCTCCAAGCTACTGACGACGGTCTTGCTTCTGGCTGCCCAAGCCTACACAGCGGATGTGTCCAAGCTATTCCACTACGAATTGGGACTCAACGGGACTGCACACCAAGCGGAGTTCCTGGAGCGCACCCACGCCGGATACAGGCTCACCTACGTGAACGGGTACTACTCCCCCGAGCAGGAACAGACTCTCTTCTCCAGCATCTGGGAAAAGACGAACGCTGCCGCCGCCGTCCCCTGGATCAGCCGACACGGGCTCACGGGTACCCAGTACACCGATCTCTCCACCGAGCTCCGGAGCAAGAACTACCATCCTGTCGTCCTCAACGGGTATAACCTCAAGAACGGAGAGAGACGATTCGTCACAATCTGGGAGAAGTCGCCAATCGGTGTCTGGACACAGTCGGTGGATCTGACAACGGACCAGCTCAAGGAAAAGGTTGCCGGCCTGTCGCCCCTGCGCCTCACCTCCCTCAGCGGCTACACGATCAACAATGAACTGCGCTATTCGGCCACTTGGGGGGAGCGCACGTCCGCGGACTGGAAGGGGGAGTGGCTCTACTACACCAATCGAACCGGTGTTTTGAATGTAGGAGTGGATGCCGCCGAGTGGAAGCCCACGTATCTTCATGCGCATTCGGTGGATGGGGAGCCCGTGTTTGACTCGGTTTGGGAGAGATATACCGGCCCGGGCTATGGCGTTCGACTTTGGTATGATGAGGGTAGCTCCACCGCGGAGATGTACAAGACGTTTTTCGACAGCATGACCAAACGGGGATATAAGCCTAGAATGTTGACTGGTCATTATTCGAAGGAATGTGGGGTGCGATATGCCGGTGTCTTTTATTGAGATCTTTTGGGCATTGTGTCTGTCAACTTGAAGATAAAGATAGTTTTATAACCAAAGTCATTAAATGAGGCATGACTAGCATACAACAACTATAAACAGATTCAATTTTCTCATCGTCTACTTATCCCTGATACAAAGAGAAACCATGCTCGCTAAAAGAGAAAAAGCTCTAGCTGACATGCACACGCCAGTGCTCGCGGTGACCATCCTCGAACGCTGTGCGAGTGTGGTGGGTCATGGCGTTGTCGTTGAAGATGAAATCTCCCGCCTTCCACTGGTGACGGTAGGCCACCCGGCGATCGTACAGCAGCCGGGTGAGCTTCTCGCAGAGCGCGTCGCTCTCGGCCACGGGCCAGTCCACCACCCGCACGATCGTCGGCTCACTGCTTCCGGGCACACACTTGCTCTCTGGCCAGGGCTCGTGAAAGCGGAAGGTGTCGACGCCGGACTCTGGGTGGGTGATGATGAAAGGCAGGAGGAGCTCGTGGCCGCCAAATGCCTCGTTGACGGCGGTAAAGGTCTTCCACTTGAGCTTGCGCAGGTCCTCGAGCGGGATGCTGTCCGGGCCGAGGAGAGGGATGAGGTTGCGGGAGGAGGCGAAGAGGGTCAGTCCGCCCTTGGACTGGGAGGCGGCACGGTTGCGGAACATCTGGAAGAGGGGCGGGACGGAGATCCACTCGCCCGTCTTCTCGTCCTGGACGGTCTTGAAGACGCCGTCGTAGTGGAAGGGCATGGCTTCGCGGGTGAGCACATTGTTCATGTTGAAGTCGGCGTTCTCGCGGACCTCGAGGATGTCGCCAAAGGGCCACATCTGGATCTCGCCCAGCTCGCGGGCCTTGCTGCGGAATACTTCCTTCTCGACTTGCATGGTAAAGCCGCGCAGGAGGAGCGGGGCGGTGGACAGTGCGAGTCGACGCACGCGCTTCATGTTGACATCCTCGAACCTGTAGGGCCCGTATCCGTCTCTGGGGCGGACGAGCATACCGCAGGGGAAGAGAGGCTCGAAGTCCAGCTCCATGCCGAACCAGTCGAAAAGGTCGGACTTCTCGCGAAGCAGCCAGGGGCGGCCCTCGTGGTTGGTGATGACCTCGAACTTGGTCATGTCGACGGTCGAGGCATCAACAATGCGCACGCTGGCGTCTGCGAGGACCGCCACGGCGCCGTGCCAGGGGGTGATGAAGTCCGGATTGGTCGAAGGGGGGAAGAGGTCAAGAGTGATTTTGCCGACATTGTTAGACTCGTGGATAGACAGACGGATTGTCGATTGCGCCGAGGAGGCAATCAGCTTAGCATAGGCCTGAACAGGTTAGCAACATAGTGACGAACGGCTGTATCGAACCAGGGCCTACCTTTCCCCGCTTAAGCATGGCAGCTTTGAAAGCCTCGGGATCTTCGGTTTGAGGCAGTGCCGTGTCATAGTGCTTGCTTGTTGCTTGCACATTCTCATCCTCGTTGGGGTCGACCGCCTGAGCCAGAGTACCATCGAGAAGGTTGCGGGTTTTGGAAACGTGGTCGGCATACTCCTCGACCGTCTTCGCCTCCTCGGGAGCAATGC
This sequence comes from Aspergillus thermomutatus, assembly GCF_002237265.1. Classification (NCBI taxonomy): domain Eukaryota; kingdom Fungi; phylum Ascomycota; class Eurotiomycetes; order Eurotiales; family Aspergillaceae; genus Aspergillus; species Aspergillus thermomutatus. The sequence continues at coordinate 19,158 of NW_020798177.1, read as the reverse complement.
CGGCAAGAGTTCCAGGGCGGACAAATTCAAGATGAGTGAGACCAAGAGACGAGGCGAGCTTCTTCAATTCCTGATGGTAGGCAAACGCGTCGGCGTCGGAAATCTTCAAGAGGTCTGCTTCCCATAAGCAAGTCTGTCGGTCTCACAGGAGATTCTTTGGTACACATACCTCCGTATACAGACGCATCCGAGACAATTACAACAGTGGCACCGCCCTCGTAGATCTCAGCAATGGAGTCAGCGAATCCGTCGAGGGTCTGCAAAGCGATCTCTTCCGCCTTGTCTGGCAGAGGGCCCAGAGTCTTGCGCTTGTCTCCCTCAGCAGGGGCCTTGAAGGGGAAGGCTGGAAGGATGAATCGCACTGCCGCCCCGTTGGAGACAGTCTCAGTGAGTTGTTTCTCTAGCTCTGGAGCGAATTCGGAGAAGCGATCAGGGACGGTAGCGGAGCGGTGATGGTACGCTGAGATGATTGAGAGGATCTGAGAGACCTTGTTCTCCGTAGGAGAAGGAGGGTTGCCGGCGTAGGGCATCTTGATCTATACTTGACAGATACGGTCTCTCAATTTGATTTTTTAATCTTGTTTTCGTCGTGGTTGTTGTTGTTGTTGTTGGTTAGTCTCATCTCTCGTGCTTCGTGTCCATCTTTATGTACCCAGCCATCTTGCTCTTGGTTCAAGCTGAGAAACTAGGTCACCGCGGCCTTCGTAACAAATTGAAATCTCCATCGTGACAGGCTTCCGCGTTGTTTGATCCGTCCTAGAGGGTACACTGTTCGCTGGATGTGGAAGAGGAGACAAATTCGCGGATTCCGACGGAGCTGTCAATGGGCGGCGGCAACAAGCCACACATGCATCTCTGACTGTATCAACGACCCATGTCAGCCATTACAGGTTGTGCCGTGTAGTCCTGTGATTGAAGTACCTTTTCTACACATTGATTATTCGTTTTAGATCCGCGGAGAGAAGTGGACAGGTGAACCTTGCTGTCATGACTCGGAATCCGTACGCGAAGGGAAGCGTCATATTGAAGCGCGCACACGAAAGACTATCCTATTTGTATGAAGAGGCAGTAATCAGTGTTGTTTTTTTTTTTTGTGATCTTGGACAATCTTGCTTGCGATGGCATCGTCTCGCAAGCTATCAGATCCTGGCGACTATGCTGAACTTTTGAGTCGCTATGACACCTGGCTCTTCGACTGTGACGGGGTGATATGGTCTGGGGACGATGCTATTGAAGGAGCGAGCAAGGCAATCGACGTCTTGAGAGACAATGGAAAGAGAGTGGTATTTGTCACGAACAATGCTGCAAGGAGTCGGAAGATGCTCAAGAAGAAGTTTGACAGACTGAAAATCGCAGCCAGTGAGGTAATGACCAACGCGCTATGAATGGGTCACCTGCTGACAAGTCTATAACTACTGAACAGGAGGAGATTGTATCCAGCGCCTTTGCAGCAGCTGTTTATCTCAAGAAAGTCCTCAAGTTCCCCGCTGATCGCAAGGTGTTCGTGATGGGGATGGAAGGGATCGAAGCAGAACTTGATGCCGTCAACATCAAGCGCTGCGGAGGAACCTCCCCTGAGGACAACCAGTTTCTCCCAGCCAACGACTATTCTTCGCTAGCAAGTGAGGAAGCGATCGATCCCAGTGTTGGCGCCGTTCTGTGTGGGTTCGATATGCACATGAATTACGCCAAACTTTGCAAAGCATTCAAGTACTTGACGCGCGAAGGAGCCCAAGGGCCTGTCCTTGCAGGAGGAAGGGGAGGAGGCTGTCACTTCCTTTTGACAAACGACGACAAAGTGGTTCCGGCTCTAGGAGAGCTATGGCCAGGTAGTATTCCTCTTTTTGGGAGGATGTTGGGTAGTCCCTGACCGCAGCTTGTAGGCTCTGGTTCTCTCGCTACGCCATTGATCGCCTCGACAAAGCGCGAGCCGATCATTATTGGCAAACCGCATGCTCCCATGCTTGACACGGTAAAGTCGCTTTACAACATCGACGAGAATCGGACGATATTCGTTGGAGACAACCTCCATACGGATATCCTGTTTGCCGGACATGGTAATATTGATTCCCTTCTTGTCCTGACAGGTGTCACAAAGGAGGAGGACTGCCAGGCTGAAGGCATATGGCCATCCTTTATCATTCAGAGTATCAGCAACATGGTGGCTGCGGAACGGGGCCAGTCGAGCATTGCAGCCATGGGCGTTGAGGAGACAAGTACCATCCATGCATCGCTGTAGCCATTTTACGAAACGAGGGATAAGACAGTCTTTGGCCACGAAATATACTTTGTTCTCTCTTTAGAATAATGTACATGCCAGCTTTGGCAACCTCTACATCTAGTTTTATTGAGACGCATAGGCCTATATTCGGCTCCTGGAACGATCCTAGCAAAGCCATAACTAAATTCTATGATTACCAAGTCAAAGTGTAAGAAGTGTCGATCAAAGTTCAGTATTCCAACCATTTCAACGAACATAATCGCTAAGGTGACGTTCGAGCTGAATACCTTGATTCTACGCAAGGATATATATCTTACGCCTGAGTTTCTCTCAACCGACCATCAACTAGGCGAAGATGAATATAGACCTGAGAGTACCTCCTTTCTATGCAGATGACTTATCTAAAGGTCTTAGAATTGCGACAAGAAGTATGAAGCAATCAATCAGGATTTCAGGCGCAATACGACTATTGACATGTACCCAGCACATATGCCCGGTTGAGGCACCAGTTTGACAAGCCACTGAACAGTCTTCACAACAATGCTCTGCGCAATGACTGATACTCTAGACCGATGATAGCGGAAGAAAATGATGTCAGTGCAACAAGCAATAATCTCACAATTAGCCTGCTCTGTTTCCTCCTGGTATGCCCGTTGTTGCATAAGTGGCGTGGATGTGCGATACCACGAATGGCGATTGCTTCGACGCGGTTGCTGGGCTGCAAAAAAGATAACTTTGAGTAGACGAGACATGGTGCAATAGGCAATTTGCCACAAGTCCAAGCAACTCCGAGCTCGACTCCTGAAAATATCTTTGTTGGTTTTTTTTCTCTGTTCTCATTTGCGAAGCAGATTCCTGAGGCAGGGGTGACACCTTAGGCACCACGCTAGCTTGAAATCACGTGGGTCCGAGGCACTCTGACTCAGCCAACCAGTTCATCGTCCACTGTCCACTACTGCCCACTGTCAACACATCTCGCTTGGAAAAACACACAGAACCATTGCGACTGCAATTTACAGACAAGTCCATACTGTATAGTATGCTCCTGTTACCCTCCCTACCTTGATCGACATCTCTTATCTCTCCAAGTGGCTCCGTTTTGGCCCCAAATACAACAAGCTCACCGTCAGCTGACCCACTTGGACGCGGTCAACCCCGCACCGTCAACTGGCAAGTCAACAAAGACACGGCCCACACCAGAGAGAGACTCAGACAGCAGACTAACACAAGTGCTCCTAGTTCTTACAGGAGATAACGCTACCGAGTGGGCAACTGACCTACCAGATTGCAGGAAGATCGGCGCGTAAGCCGGCGGCGACTACAGTACAGTTGGATTGCAGACAACAATCTCCGCCCACCATTTTGTCCCTGATCTAAACCATGTCCTGTTTTCATCCAACCACCAACAATAATAAGAATGGTTGATGCAAACCGCAGCAAGGCCCCCGCGGGCTCGGACTCTGGTGTCCGCAAGTTTACGCTTTCGTGTTCTCGATGTAGGGCCTCCAAGCTAAAATGCGACCGCAAAGAGCCTTGTGTCAGTTGCCATTTCCTCCATGCGATTCATCCATTTGAGGCTGGAGGCTCATCTTTCTTTCCAGATGGAATGCGTCAAGCGTAACATCGGCCATCTTTGCACCAAAGATGAGCGTCAACCCAGAGCCAAACGGTCAAAAACCGAGCACAAAGACAAGACCGCCTCCAAGAAGTGAGTGTAGCTTGCCGTCGCTTCATAGTTGACCACCACTTAATGATGCTTATCTTATCAGCAATCCGCCTCCGAATGGAGACGGGGAAGTTGAAGCAGAGGAGACCGCACAACTCTTGGAGCATTTCGTCGAAGGAGTTCCTCGTCCAAATGCCTACCTACCCGCTGTCTCTGGACCAACACCGTCGTCAGTCGCACCAGACTTTCCGAATCGGTATTGGTCGAGTAATGACCCCAAGCGACACGGTGACAAACTCGCCTTGATCCGAGAGATCGTCGACGCGATGCCGGAGCTGGAGATGATTCATGTGCTCTTTGAGGTCTTTGTCACTCGTTGCCAGGGTCCCTTGGGGAATGTGGTTCACACTCCAACATTCATGAAGCAAGCCGAGCAGTTCCGCAACTGCCTAAGTCTTGCTTCACCGGACTCGCGCGTCTTGGCGATATCCAGTACGATCTCGATGGAGACACTGGGCTGTTATCTGTTAGCGGTACGTGTAGTATACCCTCCGCAAAAGGCATCTGCTCACATCATCGTCTGATTCTAAGCTCGTGCTCGGTCTCGCTTTTCATCCCACACCGTCTCTACTAGGATGGACTCCTACGCCTCTGACTCTACGGGTAGAGGAGCTTCGAGCGTCAGATATGCACTCGAAGACCTGGAGATCGCTGGGCTTGCGCTGTCTCCAGGACGGAGTGTCTCTCTTTTGTGGCTCGATCGCCGGTTTACAGGCAGCGATTATGCTTTTGCTTGACGGGCAGGAGGGCTCGTTGGCGCTGGACGCTGTTCTGGTCACTGCGATTTCTGGAGCCCGCAAACTCGGTCTGCACCGGTTGGGTGACATCAAGTTAGACGCCTCTGCATCACACTCTGCACCCTTGGTCAATGGCACGTCAGCACCGGCGGAACAGCCGCATATTCGAACGGAAATAGGCATTCGCATTTGGTAGGGCACCCGAGCAGAATGATCTTGAGTCGAGCTTTAACAATTCCGTATAGGTGGGCACTCGTACAAAGGGATTGGTCGCGCGGACAAGCCCTCGGCTACTACACCGTCCATCCATCACAATTCAACACTCGGATGCCGTTGCACATCAATGATGATGATCTCTGTCTGTCGACATGGAGGGTGAGCGTCAATGGCGAAATCACGGAGCGGCCTCGATCCGAGTTCACCATGATGTCGTATACTGTCCATGCCCTCGAACTTGCTACCATTGTACGCGAATCGGTTGATCTATGGGGATCCCTGACTCTGCGGCCCGACGCGACCACTGAATCTGCCCAGTTGCGCAAACATCTCAACAACAAGTACGAAAAGTACGTTGCTGGCCTGCCGTCGTATTTTCGATTGGGCAGCACTGTAGGACTCACAGCCACCGGCCCAATGGCAGCGATCCCCGTGCAACGATGGATGTTGCACCAGCAACTGTGGAGCTTACTCCTTCGACTGCATCGAGCCAATCTGTCCTCTCCAATTGGCCGTGCTTCCTGTCAGCTTCTGGCCCAAAATATTATCGGTACCCAAGCTCAGATCCAGGCGCGATGCGCGGTTTGTGGCTCGCTGTCGACCAGCGAGACCCAGCTATTCAACGCGGCCGTTGTTTTGCTCATCGACCTGCTCTTCACATCCAAGCAAGCGGATGCGGATAGTGCAAGTGCACACCTCAGCCGATTGATGACTCGCGACAAGATCAGGGAAGCGATTGAATTATTACGGACCAAGAGCATCACGGAAGGGTCGTCGCTTCACGACCTGCACTTGGAGCAAGTCAAGGGCTCTGCGCAGCGCAGTGTCGTTGCTCTGGAAGCCTTGATGAAGCTTGAAGAAGACGACTCTGACCACAGCGGCGGCAACCACCCGGGTAATCCAACTGGAAATTGTCCAGGAGCACAGCCGGCCGGGTCAGACAATAGCGCACAAAACTCGCTACGACGCAAGGTCGCCGATATTCTCAAGACCTTGAGCGGAACGGCCGACCCTGCCACCGCACCCGTGCAAGAGCAGCAGGCAGCCTTTGATGCCTTTTCGCCGTTTGATATGTCGATGCCGTTTGCCAATGTCGCTGACGGGTTCCCCGACTTGGACGTGCTGCCGATTCTCTCCAACGGCCTGAGCCCTAACTTCTGGCAATTCTTGGACTTTCCCCCGCCACCACCGGATTTTCACACCAAGGAGGTCTCGTTTGCTACCCTGGGAGACCTGCCTGGCCCCATTGGGCTGGGCACTTGTCAATTTGCCGATTCGTATAGTAGTACTCCTGGCACCCGTATGACGCATACATCACCTTCGTCCCTGCAGAGTGAACCTATCGGGCTGGGGAGTGACTCTGCCACGACTCCTTCTAGCGCTGATGCCTACGTTGCCGCCAAGTTTTATTATGCGATGGGAGACGGGGCACTCGCTCCTATGTAGACCATGGCGACTCAGGGGACTGCTGTATTTCCTATTTCCTTACTTATCGCACCCCCTACGGTCGTGATGCCTATGACGCTTGGAAAAAGTAGACTAGCACGTTCATTCAATTCATTGAGGAATATAAAAGCAAAGTCAACGAAAATTTATCTATGCGTTGCCGTTGGTTCCTGGCAAATCCACAAAGGGATCGTCAGCAGGATCCGAGTGCCAGCGGTACTCCAACCCAAAGGCGATGAAGTGGGCATGACGCAGAGCCTTTTCCTTGCTGAAGCCCGGAATGGGAGTCTCATCGCCCTGTGGAGAAAACTTTTGAGCCTCCGGGTGAGCCTGGCGGTCGTCTGGCGCGACGTACGTGCTTGCAATGAAAGCAAAGCCCGCGTCGATACCCGCCGTGACACCGGAGGAAGTCAGGAATTTCCCGTCCTGCACCCAGCGGGCGCGCTTCTGCCAGTGAACACCGGGGTCTAGGCAACTCGATCGATTAGCATATGCTGTGAAATTCGAAGCAGGACGGTGACATCATACACTTGGGAGTCAGCTCGTCATAGAGCCGCTTGTTCGTCGTCGCCTTCCGCCCATCCAGCCGGCCGGTCGCAGCCAGCAGGATCGAGCCCGTACATACGGTAAAGACGTTGGGGGCGCGGTCGACCAGCTGACCGATGCGCTGCAGCAGGATCGGGTCCCAGACCAGCGGCATCATGCCGAAGCCACCAGGGATGAACAGGGTGTCGAACTGCTGGTCCTCCCTGAGGGCCTCGGCCAGTGAGAGGGTCGGGATCACGCCGATGCCGTTCTTCATGGAGGTCTCGATGCCATGGGGCGAGTCGAGATTGTGCAGGTTGACTAACTCGAGAGTGTAGTAGTCGCTGCGGGGGATGATGGCGCCCAATGGGCCGAACAGGTCGAGGGCTTCGAACTCGTTGTAGACGAGCGAGAGGATGCGGTGCTGAGTAGGCATTTTTATTTTATTTTACTTTTTCTTTTCTGACAGCGAGTATAATTGGATGATGGAGAGATTCAAGGTGGTCTGAGTCAAGGCTGAGGAGGGAGTGGCGCTATCTCACGTCAGATGCCGAGTCTTGGGGCCCTTGGTATTTGTACTTTTCCTGAGGCTAGAGGCGCATCATTGGTTTCCGAGGGCCTGGAGGGTCTGTCCTAAAGGGATTTTCCTCAGCGGATTGCCGGACATACGACGAGAGGGAGCAGGACTGACCGAAACTCCGTGGAGTTTCGCGGACGCTCCGTGGCTCCATCCGAGGGCCCTGGATCCTTGGAGGAATGTGTAGCGCCGATCTTAGTCTCGGATTTGAGTCTCTGAGTCTCTGACGGTCTACGGAAGGCTTTTTTAATTCTGTAGTCTGGACTAGTGGCTTTTGCTCGGTTAGTCTGTTGGTGAGGAGGAAAGCCGTGCTTTGACTCGACTGTACCCCTCCACGCTAAAGTAGCTGCAATAACTGAAGGATTCGCCCGTATCCGTAAGGGATACGGTGGTATTCTTTGAAGCCTAACTGCGCGGAAGGCAGTGCGGACTCGTATTTCCTAATTACATGCAGGGTCGAGGGTGTCTATACTGTGGACGCCTGTCTAGCATGTTCTACTGTATACTTGTTGATTAATCTACAGTCCGATAGTAGAGTAGAGGATGCAGGTAGAGAGCATTCAATTGATATGCTCTTAGACAGAGTGTAGAATGCCTACATCTGCATCACGGTAGAAACAGATAGACCATGCTCGCTGCACCTGCCACGTTTCTGTCAGCCTATCCACATCTCTGTCTGATTATCTGTGCTGATCGCAGTATACACGTGGGCGACATGATGCTGCTGAGCGAGTGAAACTCAGCCTGGATGGTGACATCAGTCCACGACTCTGCGTCTTCTGAAACCAACAGGCGAGACTAGAGACATTACGGCAAATGGGGGTCGAACTAACACTGCACCGACGCTACACTGATACTCCACCGAGGATTGGGCCTGTTCTCATTGGCGCCGATCAGCGGTTCTCGCCGTCGACTTTCTGCAGTCTCCTCCGTGCACTGGACAGTATTGTATTGTCGCCCCATCGGAGTCTGGTTTCATTGAATATGAGCACGGCAGGGCCGTCGTGGCTGCAGCCGACTGCGACAATCCGTCCGCAGGCAGCGACCCATCTCGCTCCAACGGATGCCCCGACGGAGGCCCTAGTCGCACCCAAGTCTTCACGGAGAATCGCCAAGGGCGAACAGACCTTTGTATAAATGGCGATGCATCTCCTGGCTGGTCAGCCAAGACATGCACCGTAGTCAGCATTACCTGTCTGATCAGTTGTCCTGTTTCAGCTGCCTGGTAACCACGCAGTATATATCTATTATCCGTCACACCGCTAGAGCCTTTTTGCAAATCCTTGCTCCTTCAAGATATTGTGAAAAGCCCTTGGCATATCCCACGTGGTTACCAGAGTTACAACATGCAGTGCACCCGCAGCGGATCCAGCACGCCCATGGGGAGAGATCCGGATGCGAGATGGGTGCAGTGGCTCGCCCTCACCAGACGCAATAACCCTGCATCACTGTCCGGCGCAATCTCGCCGACTTCCTCCACCTCCTCGCTGCCCATGGCTTGCTCCAATCTCAACGAGAGCGGCCGCGTTCGCTCTCGGAGCAGCGCCACCAGCTACTTTGCTCTGCTGTCCGCGGCCGCGGACGCACACCAGCACCAGCACCAGCACCAGCACCAGCGGCAGGATGGCCGCAAGCAGCACTACAGTGGCAGTGGCACGCCGACAGCCCGGCACATGGACTCCTCGTGGGTCGCATGGCTCAACGAGCACGGCCACCAGCGCCAGGGGGGACCTGTAGGACAATCGCAAACGCAAACCTCTCTCCCCGACAGCACCGTCCTGTCCGGCTCCTTTCTCAACACATCCGCATTCACAACTCCTACTCCCCCGTCCATGGTCTCCAGCGCGGCCACGCCGTTCCCCTCGCCCCTGGCCCCGCTGACAGATGCAGACCTGGACGCCCTGAGCCAGCAATTCCCCGACTTCCCGGACGGGTTTCCCCTCGGTTTCGCCGATGCAACGACCGAGATGGGCCCGTTTGATCCGGCCGAGCTAGACGCGGGCTTGCTCACCTGGCTAGACGAGCAGCATGCGTTCGCGTTCCATCTGAGCGAGGATGTGCCTGTTAGCCCGAGCAAGCGGGGTCTGAGTCTGGACGGGTATCCGGGCGAATTGTCCGCGGAGGGAACGGCGTGGGAGGGGGGGATCAAGAAACAGAAAGTCTACCACGAGGTATAGACTATACCGGGCCGGGGAAAGTGCTTGTCTTGCTGTTCTATCTGTAATGGGTCCTGTTGATAGGGTATCGATGTGGATCTTAGGCGCTGGTTGGGATATACTTGCTCATGACTAGATGTATGATGACGACGATGAATGAAAATGGCTTATCTCTATGAATCCTTTGACACTGCTGTATCCTCAGGTATACCTAATATGCCTCTGTCTACCGTCCTCCAATTGGGTGGCATCAGCTCAGCCCTTCAGCCGTGACTCGGGTCAGCAGCCCCTGCCGCTCTAGTCAGATCGTCAGACTCTTTAAGCCCGCATTCTTCAGCCCTCAGCCTTGTCGCTGGACGCGCTCGGCATGGATGTTGTGATGCTAAACTTCCGAGCGGAGTCTGGGGAATGCCCGTTGCCGCCGCGGAGTTTCGCTGCGCCGGCAGGCTTGGGAAGCCGAGAGGGGGTTCAGTAGATCTTGCATTTAGTCTCGCGTTGTTTCTGCTATGCATTACGGAAGAAAAAAGAGCTGTTTGATGGGCAGAATATGGAAGACAAGCGCGGTTCATTCAGTCTGGCGTCTATATACTTATAGGTAATAACATCTAGAATAAACAAGCAAAACGAATGGCATCTACCTGCCAAAAGGGCAAGAATACTCAAATCCACGTACTATACTATCAAGCAAAAACACAGATATCTAGATTATAGACCATTAAACCCCCCCACGCAGGACCCTCAAACTGGACGGACTCAGATGCACCGGCAGCGCAACGCGATGGTCCGCGACAACCGCATGGCCCGCCTGCCACCGATGCAACACCCGATACCGCACATCGTCCAGCGCAGCCGCCGCCTCGATAAACGGCAGAAGCGCGGGCTGCGCGTCGTCGCCCGTCGCGGCCGAAATTTGCACGAAATACGACGCCGCGGCGCTCTCGCCCGGGTGCTGGTTCCTGGTCGTCGGCGTGGTCGTTGCGACCCCCTCGTGCAGGATGCTCAGCGACAGCCCGCCCCCTGCGATGCGGCGGAAATCATCCGCAATCGCAGCGGTATACTGCATCGGATCCAGGCCCTCGAAGATAATGGGCGAGTGCACCTTGGCGAGTTCCGCGACGTGCGCCAGGCGGAATTGGCTGATGGGGGTGTCCCTGGGAACCCTGATTTTGAGGCCGAAGGGGTAGAGCGGCTGGAATTGGAGGTGTTGGGTGAGCGCCGGGACGTCCGGGGTCTCGATGACGCGGTACATGGGCACGTCGGCGCAGAGGAAGTGCAGGCCCAGCTCGTCCTGGCAGAGACGGTAGGGGATGGCCCCGTCGGTGGGTTTGCGGCTCAGGCTGAGCGAGGCGCTGGCCGTGTCCAGGTAGGGCGTGTTGTGCCAGGGGGTGACGGGGAAGGTGCTGTACCGTTTGTGCGGCAGCAGCGCGACGGAGAGCTTGCCCGTGTTGTCGCTGGCGTGGATGGAGAGCCGGACGTGCAGGGGGGAGGCCGTGGCGACGAGGGCGGAGAATGCCTTGCCGCGTTCGATCATGCCGCGGGCCACGTTGGAGCAGTGCTTCTTGATGGCGCTCTTGCTCATCTTCTGTTCCTTGAAGAAGAGGGCGAGGTCGGACATGAGGAACCGGATGTAGCCCCGATATGTCAGGGTCGCGTTGGGGTCTTTCTTCAGGTCCTCGTCAAAGTCGTAGCCGGCGGGGAGATACAAGCGAAACAGCCGGTCCTTGAGCTCGCCGATGCGGCTGGCGTATTCCTCCTCAGTGACGGGGACGTTGTGTCGTCCCTCGATCAGGTCGAAGGGGTCTGAGAATTTGATATGCTTCAGCCCCAGCCTGTCCACGATGCGGTGCAGGCCCTCTGCGTATCGGAAGACCTCCTCGTCGGACACGCCCAGCAGGTCATTATAGCAGCACCCGTCACTGACGATGGTGACGTGTCCACCGGGCGGGTAGATCTGCTGGATGCGCGCACCCATCGAGTTGAAATGCTCGAGGGACATGCGCTCGCCGACGTCTGGGTCCGGTCCGAGGACTTTCTCCTCGCGGTTGGGGCTCTTGAACGGGTACGCGGGGACCACCATGTTGATGGGTTCCTGCTTGGAGACAAAATACCGCAGCGTCTCGAGGAGTTTGGGCTTGTATACGTCCTCGTACCGGTCCTCGGGCCCGCTGATGCGGTACGAGGCGATGATCTCCGCGACGCGTTCGACCAGAGCCTCATTTGCCGCCTTCTTTCTCGCCCACGCCAGCGTGTCGAGGGGAAGGGCCGCAGGGAAGCTCACCCGGCGCGAGGTGTCAAATGGCTGCAAGGGCTCGACGACCCGGGCCTCGATGCTGGGAACGATGGTGATGGTGTTGGACAACATTTTGCTATGGATGAGGGAGACAACTAATGGCCGGGATTACCAGTACAAGAGCAATAGCAATTAATAAAGACTTTTGAATACGGCTGCGCTGGCGTTGGGCTGGCGTCTGGCTCTGCACTTCCTGCTTTCAATCTGAGCAAGGCCGCTTCTCGTGCTCCTATGTACGTACGGCCTCCTATGTACGTACGGCCCTCCTGGGCTGAGACCCCCAAGTACCAATCATTGGAGGTATTCTCCCACGGTATCCGTGCTCCGCGGATGGCCCTTCGCCCTGAGCACTGCAGGACGTGTTTTGCCTCCTTCATGGATACCGTACCAACGGATATTACACGTGGATGGCCCTGTAGTTACTCACAGAGCGCACTGGTAGTCAGGTTCAGCACTGGAAAGCACACCGTGACGACTCGTAGGCCGGAAGCAAGGCATAAACCTGTTAACTCACGGAGATTACATTGTATCTGCCTGGATTGGCTACATAATTGTCACCGTCGTCCGCGGTTTCCGTCCGCCATGGGCAGAGACTCGGTAATGAAAGCGTTCCCCCAATCTGAGGCCGTTATATCAGCTTTGTCAGCTTACAAGCAAGTCTCGCTGGTCTTAGTCAAGGTATTCAGGGAGTTGGATTCAGTTTCTAGAGGTTCTTGAAGGTGTGATTGAGGCTATGGTCTGAGAATGGCAGTGTACTGGGCGAGAGGAGAGCGTGGGACCCAGTATGGGTATCATTAGAGAACGAGATGGGCTTGCGTAGACTAGTCTGCTCGAAGGAATGTAGATTCTGGTGAGATGTGACACATTGTTCTTAGGTGGGGTAGCATAAGTACAAACAAAAGTCAGAATGGCTACATCCACGATATATGCTTGTCAAGGAAGGGCATGTTGACGACGAGTACGGAAGCACTTCTATGCGTTGAACATGAAGGTGACCAACAATATGAATACACATGGCACGTGCAAATTTCAAACGATACGGGGTGGAAGAAGGAAAGTAAAGAAGTCAAATTGTAATCTATGTACATATTCTCGCTGATCTCCACGGCTAATCTACTGCATAGGAGGCACAGCCTTCTTGTAAGCGGCCTGCACTTCGGGCAGTGCATCCAGCTTCTTGATGTAAGCATCAATAGCCGGGTACTCCTCAAACGGCTTGAGCGCAGACCCAGCCAGAACCGAGATCTTCAACCAGGGCAGGATGGCAAAGTCCGCAATCGTCAGGCGGCCCAGCGCAACGAACCCGTTCTCCGCGGACGCGAGATGCTTCTCCAGCACTGACCGCAGACGCTCAACCTCGGCCTGGTAGCGCGCAATCACAGAGGCGTTGGCCTTCTCGCCGTGGGCGCCCTCGTGGAAGGCGAGGAACCAGACCAGCTGGCCCTGGTAGGGGCCCAGACCGGCCACCTGCCAGGCGAGCCACTGGTTGACGGTGGCGCGTTCCTCGGGGGTGTTGCCGGCGAGTTTGCCGCTGGGGTCATACTGAGTTGGTCTGTCAGCTGCGTGTCACAGAGGGAAATGGGGCAATGGGTACCTTCTCAGCCAAGTATCTTAGGATAGCGGCACTCTCAAAAACGGTAAACTCGTTGTTCTGGTGGTCGATCAGGCCGGGGACTCGGCCGTTGGGGTTGACCTTGGAGGTGTATTCGGGATCCTTGACGGTGCCTTTGCCCTCGCCAAATCCAAGGGGAACACAGTTGTAGTCCAGACCGAGGTGCTCGAGGGCCATGGCCACCTTGACAGGATTGGGGCCGGGGCCTACAGGCATTCAGTAGTAGCTCCAGATCATTCGGGAAGGTCTTACCGGCGTGGGTGTAGAGGGTGAATGGAGCCATTGCAAAGATAGACGAGGAGAAAGTGCGTTGTTGGACTCGTGGGAAAGCGGAACGAGTTTGTAATCGAAGTGCGTTTCTCAAGAGAGGAGAGAAGCTCATGTATGTAGATGATTGCTGTTGCCGATGATGCTGTTGACGAGGTCAGGATACCCTTCCGGTCGCTGTCTTTATACCTTTGAGGCCATACTCGCAGCGCGAGAAGCTATATCCAGAACTCCATATTGATAAGCAAGACTCAATCCTCGGAGCAAAAGAAGCCTTCCTCATTCCGAGGCCAAGGAAGCCGAAGGGGGTGCTATGTGGAGCATGGCCGCATCCAATGATAGACGGGATACCTCACGATGGAGATGAGCCCAAACAAGCCAAGCATTCTTAGCTCTCGAGATCTACGAGAGTGTTTCGTCTTTGGAGATCTTCCAGCCTCCGAGGACGATCCCCCAAAAATCCGAACTGGTCCTGGCGCCCCGAAACTCCGAAACTCCGAGGGCTGTCCCGAATTCCATGGAAATAGAAGGACATCTTCATCTAGAGAATTATCATGGACGTGAAACAGGGCTGATATTTGTCAAGAGTCATGTTGTGGTTGATACTTGATGTACGTGGATGTTTATGTATTGCCCATGATGGGATGCATAAAAGTAATCGGGACTGAAGAATGATACGTATTGAGAGATAGCGAATTCAACAATGGATTTCATAGATATCAACATAGCTACTTTTGAACCGACATACTGAGTATCTAGCTAAACAAAGAACAACCGCTATACAGAATCTACCACTTACACGACTCATCACAGGTCGACTGATTCTCGCAACCCTGACATACTGCAGCCCGTCGCTGCTGGACAGCCTAGATAGAGTCAGTATCAACCTCTGCAGAGGACATTCCGACATACCAAGCTGAGCGTCTGGAGCATCTTCACCGTAGTCTCAAAACCAACACAGCCATCCGTAATGGAGACACCATACTTGAGCTTCTGCACCTCATCCTCCGACTGTGGCGCAGCCTGCTTGCCCTCGTTGATGTTACTTTCGATCATGACTCCGGTGATCGCCTGCTCCCCCGCAGCAACCTGTTCTGCGATCGCATCGATCACCTTGGGCTGGTTACGGTAGTCCTTTTGACTGTTGCCGTGCGACGCGTCAATCATGATACTTGGCTGGAGGTTCTTCGGGTAAGCCTTCACCGTGGACGCAACAGAAGCAGCGTCGAAGTTGGGGCCGCTGTCTCCTCCACGGTGGATAACGTGGAGATGAGGGTTTCCTTTAGTGTGGACGATGGCTGCGAGACCTTGTTCGGTAACGCCTGCAGACGGTCAGCACAGGAAATGACCACCCCGGTGTTATTGGCAGACCTAAGAACGAGTGTGGAGACGCGGCGCTCTTCATCCCGTCAAGGGCGATATTGATATTCCCCGAGGAACCGTTCTTGAAGCCGATGGGAAACGACAGGCCCGAGACCAGCTGTCGGTGCACCTGCGACTCGGTCGTGCGCGCCCCCACTGCCCCCCAGGAGTACAGATCGGCCAGGAACTGCGGGGAGATGGTGTCGAGCACCTCACAGGCAACGGGGAGGCCGAGCGCCGTGATGTCGAGCAGCAACTGACGCGCAATCTGCAGCTAATTTGAGCATTGATCGTTTACTGTCAGGGCTACAGAGGGCTAAGGTACCTTCAATCCCCGGTTGACCTGATTGGTGGAGTCAATGTTTGGATCGTAGAGGAAACCCTTCCAGCCCACGGTGGTCCGCGGCTTTTCCAGGTAGGCCCGCATGACGATTAGGAGATCCTTGTCCCACCCGTGTTCCTGGATGGCAGCGTGCAGACGGATGGCGTAGTCGCGTGCCACGTCGGTATCATGGATGGAGCAGGGGCCCACGATGACTAGCAGCCGGTCGTCGCCGTTCCGCTGGATGATCTGCGCTGCCCCCTGTCGGGCTGACTCGATCGTGCGTCGAGAGGCGGGGGTAATGGGGAACTCGTGGATCAGAAGTGCAGGCGAGACGAGAGGCTCATAGGCTGCTACATTGCTGTCTTTGAGAGGGGCCGATGGGACGGGAACAACGCTATCGGCGAGGATGTGAGGACGAGTGTGCGGGTTTCTATCTTGTCAGTATACAAATAACACACGATAGACGGGACATACAATTCCGGTCCTCGGCTGGTGACTCCGGCTGTGGCCAACATGTTGACGTTAATACAGGTACAGAGCAAAAAGTAGTGTTATAGTATATGGTGATTCAAGGCGATTATGGTGGGGAGGAAGACTTTATGAATAGGGAGACGTCTTCTAGAAGCTTTATAGACGGGGCGAATTGTGCTCCATGGAAGCCTTGCTTTTCTCTTGAATAGCAGCTGGCTTATTCATAGGCCCTTGGACTGGATATACTCAGCCGTAGCTAATAGTTGTCCTCCATGACTCGAGTAAGACAATGCGTGTAAGACTGAAGAATCGGAATCCAGGGAGCAGGAGCTCCAAGTTCAGTCCGCGATCAGATTAAGATGATCAACATTCACTCAGAGTTCTGGAACGCCGTGAACCTGAACGATAACAGAGTAGTCAAGTTGTGAAGACAATGAGGCGTCCGCGGGATGTCAGCAAGATCCGCGTATATGCGGATGTTCTCCTCCGCTGCGGACTCGGACAGCCAGAGAAGAACGCTGGAGGAATTACGGCGCAGAATGAAGTTGCTGTAGTATGCAGAGGTTCAATTGCTGTTGAAATGAATATAAAGTCCTGTGAATGGTTCACCCTTCATCCTCACACAACAACAACAACAATCCTCCAATTCCTCGAATCCAATCATCTTCTCAATCATCAAGTTAAGCTCTTACTACCAAAATGACTGAGATCAAGCCCACTCCCAAGCACATCTTCGCTGAGCGTGCTGCCGCCAATAACTTCAACGATGCACAAATCCTCAACTCCAACAACCCTGCTGGTGCCGACATCCCTGAGAAGTCGGATGTTGTTGTCGCCGGTGGGGGGATCCACGGCCTCATCTACGCCATCCACGCTGCCAAGTACAAGCCCGGCAAGCTCAACATCTCCCTGATCGAGAAGGGCACCAAGCCAGGCTACAAGATTGGCGAGAGCACCCTGCCTCTCTTCTCGCTGTGGTGCAAGATGCACGGCTTGACCGCCGAGTACATGCTGCGTCTCTTCGGCCTCAAGGATGGACTCTGCTTCTACTTCCTCGACCGCGAGAACCAGGGCCACTACACCGACTTCTGCAGCAATGGCACCCCCGGGCTCTTCCTCAGCGGCTTCCAGATCGAGCGCCCCATCAGCGAGCTGCTCTTCACTCTGCTGGCCCAGCGCAGCGGCGTCAACGTCTTCCACGGCCGCCAGGTCGACTTCAACGGCAGCACCATCCAGGGTGGGTTCCAGAGCAACAGGATCGCCATCAACCCGGGCAAGTTCGACGGCAAACCCGCCACCACCATCGACTCCTCCCTGCTGGTCGACGCCACCGGGCGGTTCCGCCAGCTGGCTTCCAAGAAGGCCTCCCTCCACCGGTTCGAGGGCTGGAACTACGACGCCTTCTGGGGCTACTTCACTGCCCCCAAGGACGAGAGCAAGATCCCCCTTCGCTTCTACGAAGGTGACCACACCAACCACCTGTGCTTCCCCGAGGGCTGGGCCTGGGTCATCCGTCTCCCCTCCTGGGAGGGCAGCCCCATCCCCAACCTGATGGACATGATCTCGTACCTGCTCGACTGCGCCGAGGCCGGCGTCCCCGGGGACCAGATCCCCAGCTCCGAGGAACTCGCCAAGATGTTCGACCTCAAGTTCCAGTGGGTGACCAGCATCGGGTTCGCCGTCCGCAACGACGTCAAGTACCCCGAGGACATGTCCGCGTACGGCACCCGCGAGGCCGAGCGCAAGTTCAACTACTTTGTCGAAAAGTACGACCTCATCAAGCAGTTCATGAGCAATTTCGAACTGGTGGAGGATCTCTACGGACCAGGAACGACCTGGTACATCCGCAAGTCCCTCACCTACCAGTCCCCCGTGGTCTCCGGCCCTGGCTGGCTGGCCGTGGGCGACGCCTGCGGCTTCACCAACCCGCTGCACTCCCCCGGTATCACCGCCGCCATGTCGACCTCGACCTACGCCGCCGAGCTGACCCACAAGGCGCTCGCGGAGGCGCAGCGCGCCGCGGACGCAGAAGCAGCCGAGCTCTCCATCCG
Organism: Aspergillus thermomutatus; assembly: GCF_002237265.1. Classification (NCBI taxonomy): domain Eukaryota; kingdom Fungi; phylum Ascomycota; class Eurotiomycetes; order Eurotiales; family Aspergillaceae; genus Aspergillus; species Aspergillus thermomutatus. The sequence continues at coordinate 1,176 of NW_020798177.1, read as the reverse complement.
CAAGACGCTCGCCCCCTACGACGACTTCGCCAGGCGCCTCATCCCCGCCCTCAACCAGATGAACAAGTTCAACTACGTCTGCTTCCGCGAACCCCGGCTGGGCCCGCAGGTCTCCTGCCTGTGGCAGTTCTTCGCCGGTATCGGCATCCCGGGCTGGCAGCTCATCCGCCAGGACTACAACCTCAACTTCGACACCTACGTGCCGCACTCGATCAACTGGGCCTGGGGGTCGATGGTGCCCGAGTACGACGCCGTCGCGCGCAAGGCGATCGAGCTCATCGCCCCGATCCCGCTGGACGAGTCCGTCCCCGACGCGACCGTCCGCGAGGTGATCGAGTTCTCCAACGCGGTCAAGCGCGTCGCGGTCGACTCGAACCGGTTCAACTTCCGCTGGGACGGGCTGCTGCGCTACTACGATCTCTTCCTCAACTACGACGAGAAGAAGAACTGGAAGGACGTCTTCTCGCGCCAGTGCAAGGAGTGCGGAGCCTGGCTGGTCTGTCGCCCGGACTGGCGCAAGTGCTACTCCTGCGGCCAGGAGCGAACCGAGGAGGAGGCGGCCGTCACCTGGAACCCGCCTCTGGCTGTCGACGAGGTCAAGGCGCTGGTGCGCGCCTCGGACGCCAAACCGGCTTCCCAGGTGGCCAAGGAAGAGATTGCCCAGGAGCAGCTCAAGGACGGGACGGTGGTTGTCTCGCATTCGGTGGAGATTTCCGCATAGAGATTGTAGAGATTGAGAGGGGGTTATATATAGCAGTCTTTCTTCTGTCAGCGTTTACGATCGTTTTCTTTCTGGTGTTCTTTGCTGCTGTTGTGGCTTTTCTGATCATGGTTCATATGCGACTAGATAAATTCTTGCTCTTCTGATCTGCTATCCTGCTTGCTATGCTGAAAATTTGTCCTAGAGTTCGTGTGAATAGTGCTTATCCTCAAAAATACTCCATTTACATGCACTGCCGATGTAGACTCAACTTGTACCGCGCCAGCGACGAGGTCCCCTGCAGCGCCTCCAACAACGCCAATACCTTGTCGATATGCCACTGCAACACCGTGACCTTCTCCCGGCTCAGTCGTCCACTCCACGGCCCCTGCGCCGACATCGTGGCCCCCGCAGTCGCAAACTCCCCACCCCCCTCGACAAACGCAAAGAACTCCGTCGCCGAATTGCCCCTGGAC
>NW_020798176.1:0-83561 GCF_002237265.1 Aspergillus thermomutatus | reverse complement strand
CAGCGGCAGAGGTGTATAAAGGAAAGATATATACCTGGATGATCGGCTCTGAATATTGAAATGGGGAGTTCTGGTGTGGTGGCTCTTTGTATCTGGGCTAACTCACGATGAACATGAATATGATAATGATAGTAATATGTCCTCACGATTTCCCTTCATTTTGAAGATGAAGAGAAGCATGCCTACATCTATAGTACCACTTATTCGAACAAGAGTCCAAGACACTCGAGCCATATCAACAGAGAAAACAAATTTCGCCCCCCACACACAAGTGCCTCGGTCCTTCACAGCCATCATTGGAGAGGGGGGGCCGGTTTGGCAAACGTCTTTCATGATATTTTGGCTGACCAACCTCTTGTAGCCATTCTATTCACCAATTCCCAGGCCGCCAGCCGATGTACCAGTCGTAGCATCAGACAAGCTTCAATAACGAACAACTAAGAGATATCGAGATATCACATTGGGTGATCAGGATCGAAACTTGTCAAGGTCATCAACGCAGTGAGGGAAGCGAAAATTTGTATATCATCCAGGTTCAACCAGGGAAGGGACATTGAAGAGCCAGTCTCTCTCTCTCTCTCTTCACAACCTTGCATATGTCGCTCAGACTCCCGATAACTCCATCGCATCCTGCTTGGACAAAATAGAAAGCAAATCCCAAGCCTTAAAACCATATATCTCACTGCAGGAAGCAATATGAAGCAGCAGACTAGTTGACTTGAGCGTTGAAGATGCGCCCTATGGGTTGCCGAAACCCTTCAGATACCCTGCCCTTGGTAGCATACTTGAGACATCACAAGCGAAAGCACCTGCTGTGAAGCGGAGAGGGTCCTGACCTGGTGCGTATTACTTCCTCGTCTCACTATGGACATTCTCCAGCCATATGCTCATAAACGGTAAGAGTCGATTCTCGTTGGAGGACACTTTCAGATGTCATTACCATCAAGCATACAAGCTCGCGGCGCGTCTCCGAGTTCGAATTCGTGTCATCGTTGAACAAGCACATCTGTTCGGACTGTTGAAGAACATTGAGCTTGTTGAGCTGTCGGCTTCAGGGGTTGGCTGCTGCTAAAGGCATGTCTGCCGTTGATATATTGATGTAATCGCTGCTTGTTCCCTTTTGGACCACCTTCGCATCACTCGAGTGAACTGAAAAATTCACCACCAGACCCTTCAAGATTCATGAAAGCACATCATACTTAATCGTTTTTCATTGACTAAGGGTACTAGCCAAATATTGATACTCGCTGATATATGAAATGAGATGTCACACATTCGCCGTAACAGAGGGGACGTTTATCTGATGACTATATAAAAACGTTCGAAGAATTCAACTATACAGTCTTGGGGATTAATTAGCTCGTTATGAAGTCTTAAAAAACATCGTAGCATTGCCACTTACAATTGGGTATCATGTAAACACGAATCGCTTCCAATTTCAAGGATCCTCACCGCCGTCGGCATTCCCCGGGCTTGACAAGGACAAGGCAGCGAAGTCAAGGAGCCTCGGAATGTGTGACTTGGTTCAAGGCCGATGCGCAAACTCCCAGTGCGGCGTCGTTGCTTATTGAAGAAGGGACCTTGGCACGGCAATTCAACTTTCCATGTCGTCGTTAGATTCTTGGAAGGTCTCCGGGAAAAATCCCGGAGGAGGCCAGATGTCGGCAATAGACGGCGGGTGAACCAGTGGCTGAGACCCGACCAAACGATCTGGATCATGACAGAATGCCTGGAATGTACTGTCGTCCATGAATCCAAAATCCTTCAAGCCTGCCTCACGACTTGTAGCCCAATCGGTAGTGTCAAGATATGCAAGGTCTTTGAAAATAGCATCAATATCACTGGTTGCGGTCTGACCATCGGTCACAGATGTACCAAGGTCCCTACTTGAGTTTTGCCCGGGTTGTTGAGATCGGTCACTGGAGTTGGCATTGCCAGGTATGGTTGGATTAGAGCTTGAAGAATCCGGGGTTGGTGGGTGAGGGTGACTCTGAGCTGATGGAGGCAGCGTCGCTTCTAGCTCGTTTCCTGAATTGGACTTGCTAAAAATCGAAGAATCGCCCCCCATTTGTTGCTGCAAGGATATATCCAGCATGGAAAGGTCGCCAGTATCCATTGTCGTATCCTTGGGAGTCATATATTGGGCGTCTACAGGGATGCTTATGCCGAGTATAGTGGAGGTATAGTCGGAATCGCCTGCACCAGGCTGGAATCTTCGGATGTCGGAGTATGTTCGGCTGCCATCTGGTGGATTTCGGGTTCCTGGCGCTGCACCCGTTGTAGCGGCAAGCGTAGAGACAGCGTTGGACAAGGCACGTCTGTTTCTTGAGAAACTGTCCTCACGGGACGGCTGGAAAGATAATGAATGTCTTGACACGTCTTTGAGCCGATACGATTTTTCAATAGCTGTGTTGAGTGAACGGTAGAGGGGCCATGTAGAACCGAGTTCCTCAGTTCGTTGAATTAACGCTTCCGCCCATCGCGCGAAAGGAAACGTGTCGGACTCGATCTTGCTTTGCAGAACAGATGCTTGCTCGGCGATGGTGCGTAAAGAAAGCTCAAAGATAGGGGGAAGGCTGCACATAGGAAAATTTTCCAGATGTTGAGAAATCATAGGCAGGGCGCGGAATAGAAGTTTCTTCGCACCTTCGATGGCAGGCCGCTGCGAGCGATGCAAGCCGAGCTCCTGGGGAGCAATACGCAAATACAACCATAATAGTGTAGCAACATAGGTCAACCCTAGATAGCTCTGATGAGGGAGTAGAGACGAGTGCCGTTCGGGATAGATACTCTCAGGTCCAATGAGACGGCATCCAAGGGGCAGACGATCGTCCCATTGTTTCAGTTCGAGCACCAGTTGTTGCGCAAACATATGAGCATTAGGTCCGCCGACCGCATCGCGGGCTATTTTGTTCAAAACACTAGCCAGCTCGACTAACCGGTTGAAGCAGCTAAGGGCAAGAAGAGGGCCTCGCCGAGGTGTCCTTCCATGAGCTGTTCCTCTGGAGGGCAGAACGTCAGCCCAGGAATTCCATTCTTCTAGCCCGTCTTCTTCCAGCAACCCAACAGAAGTCAGATCTCGAGGGTGCATGCAAGGTCTCCGTGATATTCGAAAGGAAAGTAAAGAATCAACGACGAAGCAGCCGAGAAAAACAGCTTTCCCTTGCCGCAGCTCGTCGGAGCGCCTTATATCTGTGAGTGAGCCTAGATTCATGGAAATAGCCATGCGCACCGCTTGACCGCTCAGCAGCCAAGCGGCCGTCCAATCTTCAAGCCCGATATTCACCAAAGTCAGCAACAGAAGCGCCTGCACATGCCCAAGCTCGTAACGCGCCGTTTCGGATGGTATCAGGCTCCGAGCGATGGTGTAATACTCCTTAGTTGTGGCGAGAACCTCCGAAGCCCCATCCCGTGCATTGGTCCGCGACTGAGAAATCGTGTAACTGAGAACTGCCCACAGTGCGGCGTGGTCACCGGATCCAGGTGACATGCTCGCAACAGACAGAGGGGCGCTTGCGTAAAGATAGGATGCTCGAAGAATATTATGCTTCGCCACGACCGGAAACCAGGAATGAGTGACCGCGAAGTATACGTCCAACAGCTGCGATGTTTGAGGAGCAAGTTTCAAAGGTGGCACTCTGCCAGTGATTTGCGGTACCGACGGGCCGTCACCCGACTGTGACAATCGAGGTCTCTTGACATTTTGTGAAGAGGAAGGCCCTACCACCCGAGGCGCATCATTTGCCAAAGGTGTAGAACTGCGATCAAGTCTGAAACCCCATTCGCTCGTCGAATCTAATAAGCCGGTACCATTTTCCTCCCGTGGCCTCTTGCCCGAACCATGCGATGAAGATGTATCAGAGTGCGACAACATCTTCTCCAACGTGCCATAGAGGCGACTGGTTTTCCAGGACTCGTGCAACGTTTCCGAAGCACCTTCGTCCATCCACAAGCTCAAGAGCTTATCCCTCCGGCCAGCAGAGTCAGGTGTTGTGCCCAAAAGGGCCAGCATAGTATCTTCGAAGCCATCTATATTGCAAATGGACAAAGCCCAAAGCTTCTCAAGACCGCGAACATAGCCCTCCGGCAGACCACGTTTCTTCGCATGTGGATCGTACGAACACGTCTGGCCAGAGGCTTGGCAGGCGGAACAAGACGGTCGAAGGCCATCGCATTTGTCCTATAAGCCAAAATCGATGTCAGTTACAGCCCGCCGCTTTTGACTATGTGGGAAGATAAAAGATCGAGGGACAGGAACAGCGGATGCGTAGAGGTAGAGGGACCAGAAATGGGACATAAACTGAGCCAACCTTTTTGCTCCGACACCTATCGCAAGCCCGTGAAACCCTCTTCCGTCGAGGGAGTTTTAGATCTGGACTTTCGTCCATCTAGGAGGGATCAATGACGGGCAGATCTGCACGCCATGTAGGGGGTGGAGGAATGGACAAGAGATACAGAGCCCTGGGAGCAGACGACCAGAAGGACGAAGAGGTGGGTGAACGGAAATTGAACAGGGAAACAGTAGGAATCAATCCAGGGACAGATAGTCACGGCGCAAGCGGTCAAACGAGTCTGTCCCTTCTCGTCGTGACAGAACACTCAATGTTCGTTCGATATAGGAAAGAAACGAATTCTCAGGCGCAATCGGAAGGGAAAAAGCGTCGGATTCAAACGGTATCTATCACAGGGGAAGGCGTGGACAGGAGCCGACCACTTTTCCATAGCATCAACACATCGACTCTTCCAGATCGAGGATAAGACTTGGCTGGAGTGAGACCCATTCCGAGGAAGAGGCGGACGGCTTTTACCAAGAAAGCGTTCGGGGAGAGCTCGGCAAGTGGCTCAGGAAGTGAGAAAACGAGGACGCTGGTTTCCGTCGGCTTCTCCCCACATTGGCTCTCCACGGTTCTCCACGGCGGGATGTGGGAATAATATGGGATATGGGATCATTGGGATGAAAGTTGGAAATGGCCAGAAGCCCATATTATGATAAGTATTATCATTACATTAATTCTATTATTATTGACTTTAACCCTACAAATATCTGCTCTATCCGCTTCTCACGAGGGCTTGGTCTTAACTATTGAAGGAAACTGAGGGCTATATAGACGGCGCAGTGTGGTCCAGCTCTCAAATACTAATCTAGTTACGGAGTACTCCTCCTAATTAATTAATCAACTACAGTGTAGTCTCACATACTCTGAATACCCATATTATGATCACTGGACGATCTGGATCAAGTCCTCAACGGAGTACGACACCCCGAAGTCTCGATCCTCGGGCGTTATTACACCTAATCGTGCTAGGACACTCACCAGCTTCCGAATTCCTGCCCATTTCCGAGCAGATAAAAGTAAGCAGAAGCATTGAAAATTTGGAAGAGATGATTCCACCAATCATGACTTCCCTGATGAAGGGTTGACTGTTGTTAAACTGCCGAAAATCGGTGCTTTGATGTCTATGTGGGACCTAAATGGGCACCGATTTCGTACTCAAGTACTACGGAGAGAGTTAGACAGACAGTCGAGACTCTCGAGTGAGTCGACAATCGAGACTTGAGAGGTCACCATTATTGGCTCCTCAGTCTTTTTTCACTTTCCAGTCACCCTGTGACGCTGTGGTACTATGGAAGTATCTACAACTCTCCGTGTCAGTAACCATGGGCCGAGCTCCCCCGGCATCCCGAGTCGGTACCAGAGACTCAACCACAAAGGATTCGTCCGCTCTGAGTGATCTCTTCCATCGACAACCTCATATCTCAACCAATGTCCAGGAAGTTGGTCCTTAACCTTATCAAAGAGGACAGAGTCGTTGAAGACTTAGTGATGTTGGCTTGGCATGAGGTCTGTTAAATGCCGTGGCAGTTGGGGTGGTACCTTGTAGAATCGTACAGATGAGAGTAACGACAAGTATTTCTGTTTCCTGTTCCCCTAGGGCTTTTGTTTGTGTTCTATCCGCATGTAGCGTCGGTCCATGAGTACCCACGGACGCGATATACGGTCAAGCCGTGGATGCTGTCTAGTAGATGATGACGCCGAAGAACGTAACGAATGCATAGAATTGAGAATAAAATCTCTTCAGGTTCTTTCCACCATTATTTTCTCTGCTGTCGACTATTACTATCTCGCAACAACTTCAAAACACCCAATATGACTCTCCCACACGCCAGGGCAAAGCTCCGCCCTGTGCTCCAAGCTGTCCTTCGACGGCCTCAGCCGCAATTCCTCAATGTGCAGAAACTTCCACCCGAAATAGTGGAAGTCATACTCACATTTCTCTCGGCGCCAGACCAAGTTTGCTTCTCGCTGAGTTGCAAATATCTCTTTGCTTGTTTTCATTCCTTTCTCCAGGCGCAAGATCTACAGCTCGCTCAGCTCCTGCCACCCGAAAAACGACAGAAGCTGTGCCCCAATGTCGGAAAGCGGCCTCGAATCCAACTGCTCCACCAACTGGAGAATAGCCGTTGGAAGTACTGCGGTGCATGCTGGAGTCTGCACCCTCATTCCGCATGGCGAGATTCACGATGGATGCGCTTTCACCGAAAGCCATGCTGTTCTCAATGTCAATCATTCCATGGACAACGTGACTGCATGGCTTATGCTGGCGAGGTCGAAATCTGTCCCTGCCTCACCATCTCATTCCGTGATAAGCTTGACTTAATGGAAGCATGCAAGTATGCTAGCAAGCAAGTGCATGATGGGCGTCAATATTACTTCAATAATGCTCTGTTTCATGCGAGCTCTAGGAAACCTCCCAACCGGCTCTGGCACGACTGCACCTTCACTGATCATCCATTTATGAAGGTCGGAATCCAAACTTCATTCTGGTATGATAAGGAACATCGGATTTTGCGCGTGGCAAATTTTTGTAGGTTCACCGTGGTGCAAGACAAGTCCCCAGAAACACTAGCTTCAGGTATGAAGACTCGCTCGATGTGTCCACATCAGGACACCAGAAAGTGGCTCAGGGAATTCTTTGATGAAGCTGGTTAAGCTTCTCAGGTTGGCATACCGGCCATATTTCCTTTCCAGATTCAAAAAGGGCCGTGTGGGAAGATTCAGATAATGGCAATGAGCCGCGCTCCTTTGATTTAAATGTTGGAAGAATTCTGGGAAACAGCAAATGGCCAAATAAATGGTGGAATCTGACTCGTCGCAAGTGACTTGTCGCGCAGTATCGGATCAAGTCCGTTGCTTCCAGTACTCCCGGATTAAAGTATACCTGGTATAGGTAGTTGCTAACAAATGAGATCATTGCTCTGATACATTTTGGCACATTCCGCTGGTGTTTCACTCAGTGCCTAACGACCTCATGTCTCCCAGTTATGACTCTGATCCGTATTCTGCCTTACAGCAGGAGGATCCCAGGGACAGCCTATTCTCGGGGCCACTACTTGCTGTTCTACATATTCAAAGTTGCTAGCTACGGCTGGAAGTTACAGGTACGTTCGGGCAATATGTGTGGAACAATCTGAGAAAGAAAAGAGATTGGATTGGCACACATGGATTTAAATACATCTGAGCTCATCTTAGCTTCGCCCGAAGGCTACTAGTCACCGACCCTGCGTAGAAGGGTGAGCTCGTCGCCGGTGCCCCCCCGGCCCTTATCCCCAATCCTCCACCGGCCGCTGGGCGCTAGAGTAAGTGCCACATCCACAGTATACAACACTCACAAGTCAAAGCAAACATCTCCCCAGTACTGCTGCTATAGGCACCGAGATTAAGCTCCCCCAGCTGAGCCCTGACCAAACCCTGGAGATCTTGGATGATCAGTCAATACTGATAGGCTCAATGCCACGCTCCGCCGTGGGTTTGCGAGCAGGGAGTATCACCTAGTGGTAATGAGCTACGATTTCTGTAGGTATGTTGTAACCTCCAAGATTCGGAATTCTGGCTATGACCGATTCACTACAAGACAAGTTTACAATATAACTCTTGTGGTCTGGAGAATATTCTGTATAGGTGGGTCCTGACTCCTGGCACAGATCGACAGCAGGCGGAGATCGACACACTACTGATCCTCATCGATATACAGCCTATGCCAACAACTACTAAAACCATTCGACTAAAAAGGTGTCTAGACAACCATTTCTAGTGTAGTAGAAATAGTAGTGCAATATGTGTTCGACACACCCCCCAGGTATGGCGGCGTAGCAATGTCGTAGCGGCATACCTCAGCCTTCTCATACCATATTTTTGTTATATATCTTGGATTCTTGGTTAGGGCTTCTTATTACACAGCCTAACCTCATATGCTCTATTTAGTTTATCATTAATCCATGATCAGTGATATTGTGATCTGTATTTTCTGTGATTCATTATTTCTGTGATCCATTTATTTAGTCATAATTATCAATGCATACTGTGGGAATCAAACCTAGGGCTTCAGTGGTTACAGGAGGCTTCTGTAGCTTCTAATGTAAGCATAACAGTCCGCGCAATCAAGCCAAAACCCCATCCTACCAGGAGCATTGACATCATGAAACAGAAGTCGAATATGCTATATATGTAAGCCTTTAATTCAAAACTAGAGACATAAAGTACCCTTATTTGTAACACAGCCTTCATCTAGCTTTATGCTTCAATACAGGGCAAAGAACAGCCACCCTTACATCTGTGCAAAAGTAAAGGAGAGTAATGAATTAGAACTATACCTGAAACCTCCCAGTCTTCCCAGACATGAGAAGTAGCTCATAGTCTATCCAACGAGTAGGCAGCGGGCAGCCCTGTAATACCTTTAGGGGCAGGGCAGTCTTTTGCATAGTACGGAGTAGGAATCATCCACTCGGCTAAAACCTTTGCCGCCAATGTACCCGAAGGTGAGATTTGGCAGATTCGCGGTCTGGGGAAAAATGAACGGCAAATGCTCCCAGTCCCAGATGCTCACATTTGACTCAAGACAGCGATCTTTCACACTGAGGCACCTCTTAGTCTCAGGCCGCTAATATGTTCCTTCCTCTACCTCCTCGTCATTCGTCGCATTTCAATAATCTCGACGCCTTCCCCGACGCCTTCCCAGCTGTGATTGTGAGATTACCATCGTCTTATCGCTCTCGATTGCCTTAACTCCGACCACGCGCTGTTATCTTTCACCCCGTTATACTTGGACATACCAAGTTTTCACCAGTGCAGGTGCTTGAAAATTCGACTTATCGAGAGATGGCGCTCTTGAAAGTGAACAGCTTCGGTTAAATTGGGACAACTCTTGATTTCGCTTCTACGTGAAACAGTACATATACCACCGTCCACAGCGATGATGCCCCCAAGTTCGAGCGTCAATACTCCCCGGAGATTCGATCGTGACGCCTCCCTAGTGCTAGTTGGCATTCGAGGGTGTGGAAAGCGCTCTCTCGGCTTCGTTGCTGCCACCGCTCTCAAACGCCGTTTCATTACAGAGGATCATTACTTCAAGGAAGTTACTGGGTTCACGCGGCATGAGTACCTCAAGCGCCATGGCAGTCAAGAGTTTCAACGTCGTGATATCGATGTTCTCAAGAAGATGCTCGACAACCACCAATCACAGTGTGTCATTGAGTGCGGTCTTGGAAGCCTCACTCGGCCAGTTCAGGAGCACCTTCGTTTGTATTTGGCGAAGAACCCAGTCGTGTACCTTGTTCGTGACATGGATCGGATCCAAAGTTTGCTAGGTTTAGAGGATCAGGCTGTTAAGCTGCTGTGTGAGGGGGACCCCCTGCACAGAACTTGCTCAAATTTCGAGTATTATAACATAGAAGATCGTTCCAGTATGGCGGCTCAAACCGACGGAGAAACAACGGATCGCCGCTCTGTTAATTACTCCTTTAAACTCAGAGAGGCGAAGGAGGACTTCACCCGCTTCGTACGTTTTGTCACCGGCGCAGATGTGGACCAACCTGGCTACGACTCACCTTTCGTACTGTTGGAGACCCCCCCGGAACTTCGACCATTTACTCATGCAATCTTTGTTCGCTCCTCTGATCTAATCGAAGGGGTCGTCGACTTGGCAGAGCTTGAATCTGGTGGAGATGCCATTGAACTTTGCGTCGACTGCTGGAGTTCAAGCATGGCAAACACCATCAGCAAGCAAGTTTCTTTGCTTCGGAGGAATGCCCGGACACCCATCATACTCTCCATTGATACAAAAGCATCCGGAATCGGCAGCGGTGACCTCACATTGGCGCAGATTTCTGAGCTGTATTTCACCATCTTAGAGCATGGCTTAAGGCTGGCGGTGGAGTATTTAGCAGTCGATCTGGGCCAAGACCAACCTCTGTTGAATCAGGTGATTCGCAACAGAGGTAGAACCAAGATTATTGGGCATTATCTTTTCGAGCCGTCCTCTTGCGTGACGTGGGAGGACGAGGAATGCCTTTCTCTGTATCTCGAAGCAGAAAAGCTTGGTTGTCAAATCGTGCGTATTCTTCGAGTGGCCACTGAGCGGGAGGATAATGCAGCAGTGGGCAAATTTATCAACAAGATCCAATCCTTACCTGGTTCACACCCGCCGGTGATTGCCTACAATATTGGCAGTCTTGGGAGGACCTCGCAGGTGTTCAATTCGATATTGACCTCCGTGACACATCCGGCTATCAAGCGTCGCACAGACAATGGCAGGGATCCCCTCATTACTTCGCGAGACGCTGTTCAAGCCTTGTTCCAGAGCTATACGCTAGACCCCCTGCAATTCTACATCCTCGGAGGGAACGTGGCGTACAGTCTGTCTCCTGCCATGCACAATGCCGCTTTTCGGCACTGCGGCATGAGGCATACGTATAGCATTCCCGAGTCTCCTTCTCTTGCGGCGCTTGATCGGCTGGGCCGTGATTCGCATTTTGGGGGTGCGAGCATTGTGCAGCCGTGGAGAGTACAGGTCTTTCAGAGACTCGCATCGAAAAGCAGACATGCTGAAGCTATCGGGGCCATCAATACCATTATGCCCCTGCGTGCACGAGCTGATGGGACGATGTTTCCCTTACAAGAGCAGGCCAGCCGCCGTAACCAGGCGGGGCCTGTTCTCGGGTGGTATGGAGAAAACACCGACTGGGTGGGTATTATGACTTGTATCAGTCGTCACCTGTCTCCCCGTAATACGATCAGTCCTTTGAAAACAACAGGCCTGGTTATTGGAGCCGGTGGCATGGCTCGGGCCGCGATTTATGCTATGCTTCGGCTAGGTTGCCGAAAAATTTTCATATACAACCGAACCTTATCGCGTGCGGAGAGTGTCGCACGCCATTTCAATTCTTGGGCGGCATCGCAGGTGGGCTCAACCGAAGTAGTGCAAGTGTTGAAGTCCCTCCAAGATGAATGGCCATTGGATGCCTGTCCCCCATGCTTAATTGCCTCGTGCGTGCCAGCAGATCCTGACAGAGATGAACCTCCAGCCAACTTCGAAATGCCGACACAGTGGCTGGGAAGTCCAACCGGCGGCGTGATTTTGGAGGTAAGCAACTTTCATCGCATTTGATCCTGAAGAACCTAGCTGATCAATTTCGTTGACGCAGTTCGCATACAAACCCTTGGATACGCCCCTGTTGCGACAAATGCGCCGGTTTCGAAGTGAAACTGGCAGGCCTTGGGTTCTCATTGATGGGCTAGGGTTAGTCTCAGAGCAAGCAATCGCGCAATTCGAGCTCTTAACAGGACGGAGGGCACCTCGCCGACTGATGATCCTTGAGGCTCTTCAGAACTATGTCGGAGAGCACGGGGCTCTCGATGAGAAAGAGATTCAAGCAAGGCTAGGCCATATCTAACAATATATTATTCTTCAGAGAATGAGAGAGAGGTCGCATTTGACCTAGAGTACAAGTTATCGGCTATACTACGGGCACATGAAGACGAAGGAAGGTGATATCTTGGTGACTACCTAGATAGAGGGAAGGCTAGACTATGGGTCACTTGAAATATACGCTATACCTAGATAGACAGGAGCGAACCTCATAGAGGCCCCACGACACAAGTACATCCTCCATGTTACGATCTGACATACAAGAGGTAGGCAAGGCACCAAAACGGTGGTAGTCCCTTATTTGAGCTTCCAAGTTAAAGACCCGCTATATGCTTGACGTAGGGAACTGCACAGCAAAAGTATACCGACATCTGAAACAGAGATAAACAAAGTAAAGACTCGAGTCACACCTTGAGACGCAGGGTGGTGCTAATACTAATGGAGGATCGTCACGTGCACCGGGATAATGGTCCAGTCCGCAGTATGGCCATGATGGGTCACGGGTGATTGCGCGTCAGTAATTGAGCCATGTGCGTTGACAACGCCAGAATGGCCCCCTGGCTCTCACTATTCGGTAATTCATGATCAATGGGAAACAAAAAGGCTTCCATTCTCCCCTACCGCAGGGGTTCTGGGTCCTCAGAAGCGGATTTCTTTGATATCCCCGACGAGCCATGTCTTGCAATTGTGAAGCGGCAACTAAGACACATTCGGACCTGGATTTTCTTCGCGATCTTCATCCTTCTGATACTTTGGTTTCGCCGTGAAGCCCCTTCACCTGCTCCTGTCTCGCATATCGACTATGGTAAGGTTGATTGGTCGCGTTACGCCTACAGTCAGTATGCGACGTCGAGCGCATATCTTTGTAACGCCGTGATGGTGTTTGAAGCCCTGGAGCGGTTAGGTAGCCGAGCGGATAGAGTTCTTTTCTACCCCGAAGACTGGGATATGTTTGTTGCAGATGATCGTGACAGGGACAGCCAGTTGCTACAGCTCGCCAAGGAGAAGTATAAGGTGTTGCTGATACCTATTAGTTCAGAAATGATCCAGGCTGGAGGAGGTATGTGAGGGGTTTACAGTCGCAGTTCGGTCGTTCTCCAAAAGCAGAGCTGGCGCTAACTTTGATGACAATCGACACAGGCTCTGGCGAATCTTGGGATAAGAGTATCGCGAAATTGCTCGCCTTTGGCGAGACAGAATACGATCGCGTCATACACCTTGATTCCGACGTGACCATTCTCCAGAAGATGGACGAGCTTTTCTTCCTCCCACCAGCCAAAGCCGCCATGCCACGAGCTTACTGGGCGCTCCCGGATACAAAGCAACTATCGTCCCTGCTGATCGTGATTGAACCTTCTTATCGCGAATTCAAAGCCCTTATGGAGAGTGCTCAGCCAGCTCTCTACGGTCAAGTGGGAGTTGATTCGAATGAAACAACACATAGATATGATATGGAGCTGTTGAATAATCGCTATGCCGATTCGGCCTTGGTTCTTCCGCATCGGCAGTACGGCCTAGTCACTGGCGAGTTCCGGAAAAAAGACCACAGCAATTTCCTTGGAAATGACTATGAGACTTGGGATCCTGACAAGGTCTTGGCAGAAGCCAAGCTCGTGCACTTCTCTGACTGGCCTTTGGCTAAGCCGTGGGTCATGTGGCCGGTTAGTTTGCTGGCTGAGATTCAACCCAGGTGCGACTACAAACCCGGCACACCTCAAGAGAAAGGGTGCCGTGATCGGGAAGTATGGAAGTCACTCTACCAAGACTTCCGTCAAAGACGAAAGGTTTGCGCAAAAATTTGCATGATTCTAACAGAATCTTGCTGATCTGGATTCTATAGGACATTTGTAAACTACTTAGTTATCCTGCCCCCGATTGGCCTCCAATAGAGAGGTCTCCCTAGGACCATCTCCTTGGCTTTTACGGATACTTCTCTTGCCATCATATTTCCATTCGCGGCATATGGAACGGCGTTCAGGGTCAGGCATGCGCAATGCCAATCTGCTTGCTTACATAGATTGTTCATCGTTCAATGTATATCTCTAAATAATGGGTGTTTGGTGCTTTTATGTGAAGTCAATTCGATGGTTACCGCTACTAATAAATACTGTAGATAATTTGACTGTATTGTGACTTTTAAGAAGGGCCAAAACAAAAATAAATCACGAAGGCGAATGCAAAAGCTGTTAACTAAGGACTTCGGATAATGCGTGTCTATAAACCTAGTCACGAAGAACGACCACTGACAATCTTGCTCGGCTGCTCGAAATGACCGGGTGGCACAAAAGGCCGTCCGAAACTATGAGGGAACCGGATCCTTGCAAATAGTGCATAAATTGTCGGATAGCATATGGTAACTTGTGGATTAACATGGTTTAGTATAATAGCCTTGAGTATTGTGGAGATATCAGTTGCAGAGGCCGTAAGACTCTTGTTGACTACATTGTGGGCAGTCAGTCCCTAGGAAGTGAGCTAAAAGTCACAGTCCCTGGCTCTCTAGGCACGGCCAGGGTGGGGTATTGTCGAAACCATGTGGATATAAGGTCAAACAAGTAGACTGCCTGGTTGATGTGAAGCAGAGCATTCGACGAGGTCCCTCCATGGTAAGCAGACTTGACAGTTTCTAGAGGTTGTTATTAGGATTGACGTTCAAGTCGCACTGCTGCCAAATGGTCATGCATGCCAGGGCACTTAGAACGCTTCGAGAGCAGGAGTATTCGTGACCACCCGCCGCAAGGAGGATATCACCGCAAAAATGCGGCTGCAAGAACCATGTGGCACGCGCGGTCAAATTTCGGCCGCATATTCTGACAGCAGTCCAACAACAGTTGGGAGCTGCGCGCCTTGAGGGCGGAAGATCTATCACTCGAGATCAATCATCAACATTCAGCTCAAGTAACCCATTCCCTTTCTCCACCACTGCCAAACACCTCGCTGTTCCATAATACTTCCAAATTCCTTGACGGACTCAACTTCAGATAGTCCCACGTTCGGTAAAGTTGGTATACCTGAGATCTGAGAACGGCTGCCTGGCTTCCAGTCTTCGGTTTGATCATCTCTTGTTACCACTCCTGGTCGGCTAACAAGCTGGAAATCCTTGTAGCGCAGGTTTCGCACCACATCGACCCATGACTCCACAGAGTTCATATCCTGGGATTCAACATACATGATCCCTGGACATCCGCCAGAGCGGAGAAGTACGAAACAGTTGTGCGTGTCAGCTGCTCGTTTCAAGGCAGACACTTTCTTGCGAGATGTGATATGATGGGTGCGAATGAGGGCATTGTAGAGCATCTTGACGGTTGGAGGTCACCAATCAGAGGCAGTATGTGGTCGTGCCGCTTCCGAACAAGAAGGTACACAAAATTGCACAGAGGTGATTAAAGTCGTATGGTTGTTCGATATTGCCAATCATCACCGCCTTTATTTCAATTCGTGGAGATATGACGTCATATATGTCGAATACTAAAGTCACTCGACTAAGAAGGTGTCTTAAACCATTTCTAGCGTAGTAGGAATAGTAGCGCAATACGTTTTCAACATCATACAGACCGGTCGGTCTCAGGATTCACGCACAACTGCTCATTATTGACTGCTACATCGTTACCATGGCCGTTGCTCGATATCGGGAGGGATATCTAGTCTACTTGATGGTGTCAAGCTCTATACTGATTCAGATCTTGGTGACGGAAGGCGAAGAGGAAACATCCAGCTACGCTCATTTGAGTTTCTGAAGCGAGCATCAAGATTGAATGTGCTGAATTGACTTTGAACTCCTGGATCCACGTAGTAAGTTGATTCAGGATAGAAATGCATCATAAGCTTAAGAATGAGCAAACAAAGAGTGCAGCTAAAGGATACTCATAGGTCAGGTTTTGAAAGGACTTCGCCCTATGGGATCTTATATGCTTGACCCTGAACCCCAAAGTGGCTCGATCGCAGCACTAAAAGAAAACTGAAATAGAGCAAAGGGGGTCAGTTCAGCCAGGGGCTCCTGCGAAGTTTATGGCAATCCCATACTTCTACGCGAGCCTTGGTATATTTTGTTTCGAATGCTTGCACACCTATTGCATCACTGGAACGGAACACCGGAGTCGAATTCCTACATGTCCTTCTTTCTCTTGCTGCTCTCTACAAATGGAGATAATGTCCGTTCTTCGGGTTGGAAAAGAATGGTATTGAATTGAGCGGGCTTCAGCAAGCGATTCTCACGGATTGGTTACGTTATCGTGATGACTCTTTTCGTTGTGAGCCATCCTCACTAGAGCCTCTTTCGTGATCCCTAACCATGATAGCCGGCAAGTATCATAGATGATATATACCCACGATACGTGGAACATATGTCATGATGATGATTCGGAGGTGCATTTCCGTTGGGGGGCCTATATCAAGACTGCAATGCTTCCCACATTACCCTCTTGTTCCGAATATGTTCAGGCTTTTGGGCATTCTCGAAGTATTGCATCTAGAATAGAACCGACAAACCCCTTCACCTACAAAAATCATGTCTGAATCAGCTAGGGCGATCATCTCCGAAGTCTCGGGCCATGACCTTGATAGATGGCTACGGCCATCTACATTCACGAACGAGCTAGAAGAGGTAATTGCGTGTCCACTCTGAGAGATCCTGGATTTCTATCATTGCATTTTCCTTTTGAAAACTCAAGGCTTATATTTCGCAGTCTATTAGAGGCCATATTCACGAAGAATTAACGAGCTGGATCTTTTTTCGAAAGCTCGCAGCAGACTGTTCGCGAGCCAACGTTGCTCTGCATGGATTTGCCATGTATGTCACCTAATAATTCCTCTCGACGTTGGTAGCGTCGCCTGCAATACTGGATTATTGACTGCATTTCGCCAATCAGGCTCTGGGAAAGGAGCGCTAGGGAGTGCTTGATCGATATGCAATGGCTAGAGAAATATCTTGTCAGCCGCGGAGGTCGGTGTAAGCCAACAAACATCGAGGCGCCAAAAGTTGAATGGCCTGATACACCTATCGAGCCTATTGGGCCTTGTCGGGAGGCCTTCACTGTCCAGAAAAAGCTTTTCACGGACTTGGAAAGGCTGTGTACTTTGGCTGAGAAAAGCCAAGATACCGCCTTACTAAATGCGGTTGAGTCGCGCTTCTTGCGAAAACATGCGAAGCATTTAAAGAACATGGGCGATCTCCTACAACAAGTGGCCCGAGTGTCAAAGCAGCCCGGACTAGGCTTATACCTCATCGATGCAGAATTGCGTCATAATACTGGCTACATCCCCTGGATGTCTATGAATGATCCTGATATGGTCGATTCAGGAATCAGGGCTGTGACAAAGAAGATCAGCGAGGGACTCGCGCTTCAGTTACACCATGAGGGAGGAGGAGAACACGGAGCGAAGGAGTCAGGACACCGTTGAGAGATTCACTATGTCGATGGCTCGTACGGAGTACATTCGCTGAATGTAGGCCTAAGCTTGAAAATTTGAGATGAGAGCGGGAACGAAGGTCAAGGTTGAGTTCAATGAAACATCTTGCACCCCATTGCTTTCGTTGCTTCACCCTGCTTGTTGGGATTCCATATGCATCACCTTGTCTCGAAAATTAGAGCAGACAGCGAATTCAAAGGCTTGTGGCCAAGAATACTCAATTACGTAGAGTAATATTGCACTGGAATGATTCACTTTGTATGTCAAACAAAGTATACGCGAACACTACTTTTATCCCTCCCTCTCGACTTCCTTCGTATCCCTATTCGCGCTATACTACTATATTCCATTTTGATCTTCAGGCAAAGCTGAGCTAACGACCAACAGCACCATACCAGCAGAGACCCAAAATACCGCCAATAATGATCGCGATCGCTGGAGGCACCTTGAACCAAGCATTCTCCGCATAAGTAACCGCTGCAACAACGACCCACCATGGCTCAAGAGCAAGACTCTGGCCATTACTGGCTTTGGGTGTCAAATATCCAATTTCCCACAGCCTGTATACAGCAGTGAACACCAGACCCACGGCAGCAGCATTGACTCCTCTAAGCCAGTCGACAACCCACTTTTTCTTACGGAGCACTCTCCAAAAACTCTGCACAGCAACTGCCAGCGTGATGCCAGGCAGGAAAATGCCGATGTAGCCAAGGAAAGCGCCGAATATAGTCGGGAACTGGGACTTCTGAAGCGCGAGAGCTCCAAGGAAGACCGCAAAATTGAAGTTGGGGCCAGGGAATGCTTGGATAAGAGCCAGGCCAATCAGAAAGTCCCTGCCGGATACCCAGCCAGGATCAACGACATAGGAACGCAGAAGAGGAATCACGACGGGACCTCCTCCGAAGATGATTGTTCCGGCCAGATACATGTTGGCAAACAAGTCCAGGGCAAGTGGTGGGTAGTTGATGACCCCTCTTGCCACCAGGATTGCAATGAAGGAGGCTGATTTGGCGGTCAGCAAGAATCATGGCTAGATATGAAAAGCTGGAGGACTTGAGCGAAAAAGCAGGAACGTACCAAAGAAGACAACACAGACCGTGATCCCAACACGGATCCGGATGATATGATCCTGAGAAGCGCTGACCTCCAACGACTCAGTTTGCGCATCGGAAGCAGTTTCTGGAAGAGATGTTGCCTGTCCAGTCTTCCGTGAGCGTACGGTGCCTTGATTAGGAGGAGTGCTGCGCATCTGGCTGTCTTGTTGCTCTTGAAGCTCCACTTCATTAGGGACGCCATTTTCCTGCCTTGCCTCTTCGGGGTGGCTGTTTCTTCGTCTCCATTTAGCTCTGGTTTTACGGATATACTGGCTCATCCATCCGTCCCATACAACGGTTGACAGACCACCAATAACCATGAGAAGCGGAAAGTACCAAAGAGCATTGTAGCAAAGGCCGGCACAAGCGCCGAAGATAACTAGGATGCGGGTAAGCTTATCCTTTATGGCTTTTTCCGCTAGCTGGACGGCTGCCAGAGCAATAATCCCCACGGTGGAAGCATTGAGGCCAGAAAGGAGAGCATATGCAATTTCCGGAAGAACATCATTGATATTTTGTACACCAAGGGAGAGGGCATACATGCCAACTGCTCCGGGAAGACTAGAGTAGAGATTAGCTGCGCCGTTCGTTTTGTCTTGCCTCGAATAATGCATGGAAGATAGAATAACGTCAAGAGCTCACCTCCATATATGGAAAGCAAATACAGCTGGAATGAAGCCTGCGTGCAATAAAGTCAAGCAGAAAAGCATCTTCGTGCTTCCAGGGCCGGGAAGAGCTTGACAGATGGCAAATAGTTCTTGGTACTACAATGTCATTCCGATCAGCCTATCGTACCGATCTTCGCTGGATTGAGGACTGACTGTTTGCTCATCCGCCCATTTCTCCTGTCCTCCTTTGCCCTCGACAAACTTTTCGTGAAAGATCTGAAAATGGACCGGCGGTCCTCCAAAAGCTGTAAATCCCAGATGCCATGTTCGTAGGAACACATCGCTCAATCGGCTAGAAAGACCTTTTTTACGTTGCTCAGAAGCCGCCCTCTCTTGTACGGGCTGGTTCAGGGCGCGGAGCGAAGAAAGGTAGCGGGAGAATGGCGGCGGCAGCTGCATCCTTGTTCTTCGCTGGTTCCAAACCAGCGACGTGTTGAGTATTCAGGGTAATGGAGCATAGACAGAAAGACTGATATCGCGGCAGTCTCTCCTCCTTTTAACAATCAATTCACAGGCCATATTTACCCCATATGATGTGACGCTTGGCAGCTGAGAAAACTGGCCATTCATAAGAGAGGAATCTGTCACGTCGCTTGGCAAAAGTGCCAAAATACCTGAACCAGAAAATGTGTAAACTCTAATTTAAGCTCTTTTTTCTCTGACTGTTTGTGTAGCATTTGACTGTGACACCAGGCTAAGATATTTGCGCATCTTTAATGTTCTGCAATGCACTATGCGCCATTCTGTTAACTCAATATTAGTCATGAATAGTCTTCTGCTGTATTCTACAGCTCTTATCAGACATGCTCACCTGTGGTTATCTGGATGATGCAGGAAGTTTCGAAGGGAGACCTATGTGGAATGGACCATGTCCAACCCGATTGTCAGCGCGCCAGTTGCTCAGCTCCAGATATAGTCTCCAAGCCCCCAGAAAGTCGGGCATCAGTTTTTACAGCAAAGTTGGATGGGAAAAACTTGTGCTCCCGTGCTCAAGAGTAAGCACAATAGGCAATTGAACTAGTTGGACTGATCCGTCCTCGGATGGCCCAGGCAGTATCTTTCTTCACAATTTCTTTGCTCTAAGCATGTTGATACGGACGCCTGGAATACTGAAACTCTTGAGCAGAGAACAAAGTACCTGAGCTTGTTCATTTCTGCTGGGTCTGATCAAGCTTCTGCGCCACCTCCTGCTATAGAAGGCTTATATGTCAACACTCAGAGTTCGACGCATCCCACAAGATGATATCTGCACAACAGTACCAGGTTTGCAGTAATGAAGATGTGGCAAGTAAGGGACACTATCACTGCAACCTTCGTTGGACGAGACACTGTGATTTCCAAATGCTCCGACGAAAGGAGCTCGGTGTAGAACATTCAATATCGGTTGTTGTGCATACATATTGACGCAAACGGCCTCAAGTACATCTATTGTGAAAGGTAAAGTCAGCTCTGTTCTTTCGATGCATCGTGTATAAAACCCGTTTGTCTCTTTGAGAGGGGGCATCCAAGCAGAACCAAATAGAACCGGAGAAGCCAGAGAATGAGTGACGGGGATAGGAGGCAATACGGTGCAAGATTGCATACTCTGAGTCTTCAGAACCTGTTGGTCACCCAGATTGCAGCATGATAAGTCTACCATACCTTGAAGGTTGCATGACCATACAGTGTCCTGCATCTAAAATGGCTATGTTGTGCAGTAATATGCTTACATAGGAGAGGAAGACAGTTTCAGAAGAGGAAGATTCCAGCGGAAGAGATGAAAAAGCTGTGCGGATTAACCTACTGGCTCAGGCACCCTCGAGGCATGACGCAGGATGTAGAGCTTCTGGCTGGGACCAGGATGCAGCGAGCACATGCGCGACCCCCAACATCCATTTCTCATCACCAACAACCACTTTGTTCCCACACCTGCTCCTATCTCCCTCCACTCAGTCGGCGCGTCTTGCCGTCTTTCAATCACAATGGGAGGTCGTCTGGATTTACCTACAGAAATTCTCCTCTTCATCATCGAATTCTTCGAGTCAGCCGAACACTGGCCAGTCCTTCTCTCCCTCTGCCTCACGTCCCGTCATCTCTACGCGCTGGCTCAGCCGATACTTTTCAAAACATACCTGAATGGACTTCATTGTCATTGTTGTCACAAGACCAGCGGCAGCAGAGATGGTCTGTGTTCTCTACTAGGCTTCACTCGAACTCTTCTTTCTCGACCCGATCTTGGATCATGCGTCCGTCAGATAATCATAGACACCTCGACCTGGGAATCCCGGGAGCCCGAAAGATGGTCGAAAACACTCACACCAGAGACCATAGCTCTACTAGCTGATGCGATTCAAGGTCTTCGCGTGAACAACAAGGCGGTATTTCTCTCATCTATAGTGAGGGCAAAAGTGACTCCTTTGATTGTACTACTGTGCACTCGCACACCGAACCTTGAACATCTTGATATGACGCTAGGAGAAAAAGACTTGAAGGATCTGAGATCTTTGTATATGCCTTCGATGCAAAAGGATTTAGTTTCTCCGTATCTGTCTAAATTGAGGAGCCTGGATATTGGAGGAAGCCAGGGGCAGATGAATATCGTTCAGGCAGACACTTTATCCTTCTTCTTGAGTTCGTCGCGCCTTGAACATTTGTCCCTTTCCCTCCTTGATGTACGGGGCGCTGGTGATTCAGGCTTCATGCCCCCGTTGCAATCCCTCAACATTGCTTCAGTCTCTCTCACTTGGACTTGTTTAAATACGAACCTTCTGACAACTCTCATCTACGCATGCAAGGGTCTCAAAACATTGATCTACGAGATTGATTCTGATACTCAAAATCTTGTTGAACCTCCAGAACTCGCTGCCATCCTCAATTCACAGAGGGAAACCCTTGAATTTATCATTGTTGATCTTAAATTATACCATTGGGCGCTACGCTGGGACGATTATCCGAAGATTGAGTCATTCGCCTTTTTTACAAGTCTCCAGCACCTAGAGGTCGAACAGTGCTTCTTGACCGACAACCCAGAATTGCCCGACTCACTGAAACATCTGGTCATTCGTGCCTGTGAACACCCTGTGGCAAGATTGTTGACAAATTTGACAAGACGCAGCTTCGACAGCCTAGATTCTCTCGAGTTGGTCGTCTTACAGCCTCTGTCATCACCGCCGAATGGAATGTTCGGTCTCTCGGAAAGATTTGATAGCGATGAAGATGTACATGCAAACATCCTGTATCGGTCCGCATTCAGAAGAGCCTGCAGGCAACTAAGGAAAATAGTTCGCGAGGCATACTTCGACTTTAATGTAAGGTGCGAAGAATGGGCTTTATATGAGGAAGGACTTCTCTGAGCTCCGCGGATCTGGGATCGATGAGCCTTACGATTGAAACAAAAGGAAGTCACGAGGGCAAATTGTACTTTGCAAAAATCGTCAAAGCACTGCAAAGATATTGCAGGTTGTTGATTTTGTTTGTGCTTTTGCGTGGGAATTCAGTGTTGACATTTGCTTTGTAAGTTGTCTAAGCAGACTGAACTGGCCTTAGGACGGGAAGGGAATCTCATCCCATATACACTGGTGCCTCTATTAAAGACTTATACAAAAGCACTGTAGAATGCGTCCTTCAATGAAATTGATAAGCTTAATGATGTCCCTCTCGAAGGATACTTTCGAAAATATGTTCATATGCGGTGTGCGGGTTCCGCGGGGTCCGACGAAGAATTTGCCCGACTCCAGCATGTGTTCCTGAATCAAAAATTATCACCAAGGGTCATATTTATGATTCATCATTCTGGATCTTTTGATTCCGAACGTCGCAGCCTTAGCGCTGAGACCTGAGAATCGAGCCCTGATTTCAACGGGACAGTGGGGACAGCGCGTGCGGCGAGTTCCACGCCAACCTGAACCGCGTTCCAAGATATGGCCTCTCTCATCTTGGCTGCCTTTTTGGTAGCCACTGTTATCCACATTGTTACCTTACTTTTCCTCTGTATAACAATCTGACTTGTAGTGCACTTTGGTGGACTCGAGAAAGCCTATCCAGCAGTTTGATTTTTCTCGGATTTTTCTCAGCCGAGCTGCCCAGAATGGACAGCAAGATACAAAAGGAGGACTGTCTCTGTCTTTTTGTAGATGATCCAGCCAATAAGGGATTTGATTGCCTTGCAATAGCCCCAGCTACTACTATGCCAAGGCATAAATCTGTTGTTGAATCCATAGCGATGAGATGTCATATCTCTGGTATATCGAGGCTTGGCTTCCTCTTTGGGAGGCATAGGGCCACATGAGTGTCCTCTTGCCATTGTCTCGATGACATACGATGAATATAAATGGTATTTTTCCATTTTGAGAATGGCTTTGCTCCACGATCAGAGGGAGAAGTTTTTCTTGCAACGATAGGGGTGTTAAGCTCCAGAAAGATTGTCCGGCATGCCAGCCCACCTTCCACAACACCTTGGTGTTGCACCGATTGACCCCTCTCACGGAGTAGGGACTCAAACGGATTTGACTTTGAGATCTCAGGTTGATTCATCACGAGAGGATGAGGATGCCATTGCCGAGATTCATCGCACCTTGACAGAACGGAGTCATCACGAAGTTGGTCAATATCCCGAGCCCCATTCCTCATTCGACAACTTCTTGGAAGGAGAAATTCGAGCTGGAAAGCAAAAGTCGAGCCTTGGTGTCTGCTTCCAGTCAATAACAACATGGGGAGCTGGCGAAACTCACCCGGCTGTGAAGACACTAGGAATAGCTCTGTGGCGTACACTAACACTGCGAGATGTCTATGAATGGACAATCCAGCCCCTGTTTTCGCCTAGAAAGCCACAAGATGGACGTCCTCTCATTCGAGATTTTTCTGGAGTCGCTCGGACCGGAGAAATCATGCTGTAAGCGTTTACACCCTTGTTGCTTGCATATGTATCAGGAAGATTGAAAGGATAGCCTAACTTCCCCTTAGATTTTTAGGCAGACCGGGAGCTGGGTGTTCAACATTTCTTCGAACAGTCGCTGGCTACCATTCTTCTTTCCTAGGGGTGACCGGGAATATCGATTACTCAGGCATGACTTTGGAGGATGTCAGGAAGTACTACCGGGGCGAGGTGATCTATGTGCCGGAGGACGATGTGCATTTTCCCACTCTCAACGTCCAGCAAACATTGGAATTTGCTCTTCAAAGCAAGACGCCCAAAAGGTATCAAGAGCGAATCCCACGATATCTCGAGATCTACGGCAGGGTTTTCGGTATGTCCCATACCATGAAGACCCTCGTGGGAAATGAGTATATCCGTGGTGTGTCTGGAGGAGAACGAAAACGGATTTCTATCATTGAATCCCTTGCAACCGATTCCTCAGTTATGTGCTGGGATAATTCTACTAGAGGCCTAGATGCTTCGTCGGCGCTGGACTACGTCCGCAGTCTTCGGATTATGACTGACACATGCGGAAAGGCAACCCTACTGACCCTGTACCAAGCTTCTGACGCCATTTTTGATCTGGTTGATAAGGTTCTGCTCATTGACGAAGGGCGAATGCTCTACCAGGGTCCAGCGTATGAAGCGAAAGGGTACTTCGAGAATCTGGGTTACCAATGTGCGGAAGCGCACTCATTCTATGCCGCCCCTGTATTGTCAGGTCAGCCTTCTGACACAGCGCACGCTTCGGCAGTACTGGCGGAGTCCTGAATACCCTTATTCGCGGCTATACGCATCGTTCTTCCACGCGCTGATTAATGGATTGACGTATTTGCAAATAGGAAACAGCTCTACAGACCTGCAATCGAAAGCATTCTCCTGTTTTCTGGTTCTGATGCTGGTGCCAGAATTCATCAATGCAATCTCGATGCGATTCATTTTGAACCGTGATCTCTGGAAAGCCCGGGACCCAGTGGAGTGTATTCCTGGGTTGCATTTTGCACCGTGCAGATAATCTCGGAAATACCATACGCGATAATCAGCGGAGTGGTATTCTACGTGTTGTATTACTTCCTCGTCGGTCTTCCTCTGGGGTTCGCAGCTGCTTATACGTTCTTGATGTTCTTCCTTTTCTTCCTTTTCGCCACGTCCTGGGGTCAGTGGATTGCTGCATTAAGGTAAGTGTCTCGGATCAGTTTACCCTCTGGAAGCGGGAGACAAAAGAGGTACGGGCCGTCTGACAACTATCTAGCGCGGATTCAATGGTGGCTGCTACTCTTATGCCATTTTTCATCATCATGTGCGAGCTGTTCAATGGTATCTTACAGCCACACAAGAACATGCCTGTGTTCTGGAAGTACACGATGTACTATCTCACCCCATTCACCTACTGGATAGGAGGCGTATTGACGTCTGTTCTACGTGGTATGCCCGTGATCTGCAGTCAAGATGAATTGGCTATTTTCGAGAGCCCACTCAACATGACATGCGGCGAGTATGCGATGCCCTGGTTGTCCAGTACCGGCAGCGGTTATCTCTCAAATCCAGATGGTCGTGGCAATTGCGGATACTGCAAGTATAGCCGGGGTGATGATGTGAGTCTTGATTTATTGGAATGTAAGGAAAGGTTGCTGACTTCATCAGTATCTCTCAGAGATTGGTCTAGACGAGTCAAAGATCTGGCCTTATTTGGGTATATTCACGGCATTTGTCATCTCGAATTACCTCATGGTCTACGCACTGGTTTATGTGCGCTCGGTGATGAAGCCCTTGTGCCGTTGAGGGCAGAGGGGATTCACGGTCTTTCTGTCAATTAAATTTATTTGCAATTGACCGTTTCTGCGAGCAGCCCTTGTCAGAATTGACATCTTTCCAGGTTTTGTCATTTCCGACATAGCATTCTATAGCGAAACACAGTATAGTAATGGAACATTGTCTTGAAAGTGATACTGAATCCACTCTCGCTGCCTGTGCATACTACGAGGAGTAAAGGCCAGCTGGACTCCTGTAGCTGGATTGCTTGAATAATCTATTAAATAGGGGTTGACTGGTCGAAGAGGGAACATTTTCGCACTCAGGACAAACAATGTCATACTAACCGCTATGCAATGATCGATTTCCATTCAGCGCCGACAGTGCTGAGCCTGAAAGTCCGAAGACGGATTTTATTACTATAATCGGCATGTCCGAAGTCAACTCCGACTCCCGGGAACTACTGTATTTAGTAACGCCGAGACCCAGCAACGAAAATCGCCGATTTCCTTCGCATGCAGCATTATTACAAGCAATGATCATCAAATCTGGTCAGTCTGAGTCATCTTTATGGATACAGAGTCGATCAGATAAGCCCTGGATGGGTCCTGTCTCCATGACTGTTCGACCATTACCACTTAATTCTAACATCAGCGGCTGTTGAATGGCCCTCCCGAGCTGAGCATCGCTGGGAAAATTCCCACATGGGATCAAGTACTCATTGCCACGCCCTTCAAAGATGGACGACGACCAGGAGTTGCCGTCTCCTATGGAGCACTCAGGATCATCGCCCAAATCCGCAGCACGTCGGCGCAGACCGCCATTATCATGCACCGTGTGCAGACGGCGAAAGCTCAAATGTGATCGAGCATTGCCATGCAGCCAATGCATCAAGTCCAAGACTCCAGACCAGTGTATCTATGTAGGACCTCAGGCTGGCTCTCTATCAAGCGTCCGACGCGCTGGAGATCAAGACACGACTGTCAGTGACCGTGCTCGGGCGTCCACAGATCGCGGTAGTCCAGTTTATAGTGGTGTCTATGTCTTCGACTCCAAGCACCAACCGTTTCCAACCAGGGTTGCGAAGCCTAAAAATCGCTCTGATGAGATGCAGGAGCTGCGCAACCGAGTACTAACATTGGAAAATGCACTGGCAAAGGCCAGCTCGATTCAAACTCCAGAGACCCTTGGGGCCGAACCGTCGATCGTCTCGGAATCGGGACCTCGTACAATGGGAGACGAACACTATCTCAGCGAAGACATCAGGTCTCTCCCATGGGCGTCTTTTCGGGGGAAAAAAACTAACACTACGTACTGTGGTCGCTCGCACTCTGCGTCGTCCCTGTCATTCGTAAGTAGCATCCTGTCGCTTGGTGTACTCCTTCGGGCTAAGTTCTTTGTAGTTCCGGGATGTTGGTGAATTCTTGAGGCAACGCAAATCCAGGCATAAGAAAGATTCCGAGTACGGATCTCTGAGACAATTCAAGAAAGAAATGTGGCTCAAGGAAAGACAAGAACAGCAGCAACGTGCGCGTCGTGAGCAGGCTTCTTCTCTTGTGGACCTGCTTCCTCCTCGCCGAGTTGCTGATGAGCTAGTCCAGTTGTACTTGTCCAATTTCGAAACGACATATCGCATCTTGCATATACCAACGTTTCTCAAGCAGTACGAAGATTACTGGACTGCACCCGAGAATCCTGATATGGTTTTCTTGGCCAAGCTTTTGCTTCTGATGGCCGCTAGCAGTTGCTTTTACAGTCCAACAACAAAGATCAACGGCAAGGATTCACTTTCGAGTACTGCAATACATTGGATTGAAGCTGTCCAGATATGGAGCGTCACGTCATTTGCGACTCGAAACACCAACTTTAACATGTTGCAAGTCCATTGTCTGTCGTTGATTGCGCGCCAAGCGAACGCTTTTGATGGGGATAGCATTTGGGTATCATCTGGCTCGCTGATACGATCAGCCATGACCATGGGCTTACACCGTAACCCATTGCGCTTCCAGAAGCTGTCCAGATTCTGGGCAGAAATGCGCCGTCGTTTGTGGGCTACCATACAGGAGTTAGACCTACAGTCGTCGATGGATGGAGGGATGCCGCCGACGATTGACCTGGAGGAGTACGATTGTGATCCACCATCCAACTACGATGACGCAGATCTGGTCGAAAGCATGACAGAAGATCCGCCTCCCAAAGATCCCGGCATCCTGACTCGGAGCAGCTTTCAGGTTCTGCTTTCGCGTTCATTGCCCGTACGAGTACACATAGCAAAGCTCGTCAACCGCCTGAGATTCACACTCTCGTATGACGAAGCTCTGCGCTTGAGCAAGGAGCTCATGCAATCTCTGCATGATGCTCTGGATTTGTTCCCGAGCGACGGATCTCTGTTGCATATACCCGGCGTTGAGAATCCCGCATTCACCAAGTCGTATTTCATTTTCCTAATACGCAGACATCTGCTAGTCCTCCATCGCCCTTTTTGTCTCAGTATCATGCAGACTCCCAAATTCTCCTACTCACGAAAGATTTGCCTCGACTCAGCGCTGGATATGCTCTCCCTGCTGGAGCCCCCTCTTGGCGACGTTCCCGAAGCACAGCCCCATCCTCATCTTGGACATTTGACCGGCGGAATGTTCCGTGAAGAGCTATTCCATGCGGCGATAATGGTGTGTGTGGAGCTAGTTCTGCAGGCTGATGAGCTTTCGCGGTCAAAGTCCATGCTCCCCGGCCAAAGTAGCGTCTTGAGCTCTCTCAACGAGATGGCAGAATCCAAGCAAGCGGTCATGGTACGTGCCGTTGAAAACACCATCAAAGTCTTTGGCAGTCGCATTGCACCAGGAGGAAGGGGTTGCAAGCCATACCTCTTCCTGACTATCACGCTTGCATCTGTCAAGGCGCGCTTGAAAGGGGAGGATTCCTTCAGGACTATGGATCAAGCTGGTACAAACGCCATCAGAGACTGCCATTTACTGATGAGGGGGGTGCCTTGGGCTGACGTACGTAGGCAAGATGGAAACAGCCCAAAGGATGTGAGTGATTGCAGCTTCATAACAGCGGATATTCGCTAATTCACAACTAGGCCAGTATTTCAACACCCGGGCTCACTGCCGGTACGCCGCTTGACCTGCCCTTTGATCCTATGTCTTTCGTTCCTAGCTCCATGGAGGACATTTCGGTAAGTCTTTGTCTGGCAGATCACTGTATGAACAGAAGCTGACCAGCTAGCCCCTGGACTTTGGAAACCTTTTTGACATGACCGACTATGGAGCTTTGGAAGTTTGGAATAACGATTTCTTCTCAGGGTATTAAGCAACTAGCGTGCATGAGGGAGGCGTTCATGAAATACGGAGTTGCGATCTTCGACGGGCAAATCTCTAACTAGCTTAATGTATAAAGACCTCTCGGTTAGATTCCATGTATAGACGAAACAGAGCCTTCTTCGCCTGTGATCGCGATCAGTCATCTCGGCTGGGGAAGCCACATGTGCGCCGATCGCGAGAATAAAAGTGGGCAATCCTAGGCCCCAGCAGCTTCCTCACACCATCAATTTCTGCATATCTTGCCTCATTTTCCAACCAGGGCTCTTGAGCTATGTCGTAAATTCATCACAAAGAAACCTTCTTCATCAGTATTGATGATTATCATGGTGAACAATGAAATATCGTACAGCTGTACACCATACCGGAGGTTGAATCCCCACCAGTCTAGTTGTTCTTCGACACTCGGCTCCGGCTTCGGCGCATCATTCTTCTCCTGTGCTTCACGCTGGCGACGAACACGCTGTTTGTGCCGTCTACATCTCTTTCTTTCTCTCTCCCTCTGTTGTCGCTTGTGAATCATATATCCCAGCAGAAAGGCGTTTGGTGTATGCATGGCATACGCCATCGCAGCCGCCACCGCGGCGTCAGAGATTGCGACGTCATTCAATGGTATTATCTGCTGTTCTCCGTCTCCGTATCCGTACTAATGTTGAGAATATCAGGATTCAGGAGATGCTGTGGCGGCCTGGAAAACGCGAAACACGAAACAGAGGGACAGGGACGCGTTGTGCTAGTCATAAAATTAGTCATCCTCGTGCAATGCTTGTTTTATGCACATGTGCACCTTCATTGGTGGAAGTTTTCCGCTCAATCCAAATACCCTAGCGGAGGAATTATCGCGCAGAACACGGGTGCTCGATCCTTGAAGCAATTAGCTTGTTTTGAATGAGTGTCCCCGCATAATGCGGAGAAGTATCAAACGTCTTCGCTCTGATCGTCGTCATGGACGCATTCTACAGGCGGAGAAACTCCATTCTCGCGTCCGACGGGGAGTCCCTCCAGCTCATAATCCGGGGATAGCCAAGCACTGGGGAAAATTGGCAGAGGCCCAATGCGCTTGGCAACTTTGTGGAAGTCCCTGCTATAAGATGGACAGCATGGGCATCGGAGTGCGACTGCCAGCTCAATTGGCCTGTCTCTAGTTGTATTTAT
Source organism: Aspergillus thermomutatus (assembly GCF_002237265.1). Classification (NCBI taxonomy): domain Eukaryota; kingdom Fungi; phylum Ascomycota; class Eurotiomycetes; order Eurotiales; family Aspergillaceae; genus Aspergillus; species Aspergillus thermomutatus. The sequence continues at coordinate 53,566 of NW_020798176.1, read as the reverse complement.
ACGTATCTTGTACCGAGACACCTAGCTCACCATGAAGTTTCTCGCTCTTGCAGCGCTCTTTGCGAGCACCGTCAGCTCGATTGCAGTAGATGGCCTCATCCCTGGCGCAAGAGTCATCCCTGCTAATGACGCGGTGACCTTGAAGAAGGTTGGGGCTCACCATCACAAGCACCCCAACCGTCGCACAGTGACCATCCGTCCCTCTCGCAATGATACGGACGATATCTCGGCCGACTTCCTTTGGGGTATCAAGAGGGCCAACCGTGGTGGAAAGCTGTTGCTGCAGAAGGGGAAGACCTATATCATCGGCAAAAAGCTCGATCTGACCTTCTTGAATGATATCGAGGTTCAATTGGACGGAGAACTCAAGGTATTTTAGCCCGAGGTCCCACACGCAGCCCTAGCTTGTGCTAATACCATAGAAAGTTCACCGATGACGTGCCCTACTGGCAAGCAAACAATTTCTATTATGACTTCCAGAAATCCATCACCTTCTGGCGTTGGGGTGGTCAGGACATCAAGATCTTCGGATCCGGTGTCCTGAACGGCAACGGACAGCGCTGGTACAACGAGTTTGCTGGAGCAGAGATTCTGGTAAGAAAGCCTAAAAGCTTGTCAATCCTTCTGCACAGAGTTGTACTGACGGGTCTAGGATCCCAACAACAAGTACTATCGGCCCATCCTCTTCTTGACTGAGAACGCCACCCGAGTCTCGGTCGAAGGCATTACGCAGCTCAACTCTCCCTGCTGGACCAACTTTTTCGTTCGCACCAAGGACGTCTCGTTCGACAACGTTTTTATTCATGCCTATTCGACTAATGCATCGGTGAGTTTCCTTTTACCTGTGGAAGCGGAGGAAAAATTAACTGTAGTCAAATAGGCGCTCCCCAAGAACACCGACGGCTTCGACACGCTTAACGTCGACGGACTGACCGTCACCAACACTCGGGTCGATATTGGTGACGATTGCTTCTCACCCAAGCCCAACACTACCAACATCTTCGTACAGAATTTATGGTGCAATGGCACTCACGGAGTCTCGATGGGGAGTATCGGCCAGTACCCTGGAGTCATGGATATCATCGAGAATGCTTGGATTGAGAATGTGACCCTGCTGAACGGTCAAGTAAGGAATGATCCCCCCTTTTTTGGGGGTCAATGTCTAATTCTATTAGAATGGTGCTCGTCTCAAGGCATGGGCTGGTCCCAACGTTGGCTATGGCCGGATCAACAACGTCACTTACAAGAACATCCACATCGAGAACACTGACAATCCTATCGTCCTGGATCAGTGCTACTTCAACATTAACGCTACGGAGTGTGCCGCCTACCCTTCCAGCGTGAATTTCACAAACATTGTCTTTGAAAATATCTATGGAACCTCCTCTGGGAAAGAGGGCAAGGTCGTGGCTGATCTGACCTGCTCGCCTAATGCGGTGTGTTCTGGGATCCATCTTGAGAACATTGACCTCACCAGTCCTGCGGGTAGCCCGCCAGTAATCATCTGTGATGGAATTCAGGGGGACATTGGAGTTGAATGCCAGTCGTCGACTAATTCGACGACGACTAAGCGCTCGGTTGGTTTGGCCAGAAACTTGAAATACAAGGCATGAGTGCTTGCAGATGTAAGTAGTGCATAGAAAAAACTGAGTTCAGTTCATGCTGTTCGACTCTCCACCAAGAATGTGATGATTAGCGTATCGCGACATGGATAATGGCCGGAATGTTACCCCAGGTACTTTGCAGCAGTAGGAAGTGCTTCTCCAGTGCGAGGAATACTGAAACTCGAAAAAGGAAGGTCAGGTGAATCTGAGAGCAGAGACCGTCATGCCCTGTCGAACCATATCTTGTCGCCTCGTAATTCCGGCTCCAAGTCCAACCCAACTCTTTCCACTTGTGCCCGAGAATCGATAGAGAACTCAACCTGAAAGAACGTCACGCCATCTCCTCCTCCGCCCGGGGAGTATAACTTTCCAACGAAGAAATCCCCACTGGCATGCTCCAACTCCAGACGGGTGACGATCGCTCGATCAGGAAGATCCGCGTATAGCTTTCGATCCTCGTCAAGAAGCAATTCAAATGAGCCGTAGCCTGGATGCGCGTAGACCCCAGCATATAGCTCCAGCGACAAAGAGGGCGGAAGAGGTTGCGACGGCAAGCTGGGGTATAGTCTCCGCTTGGCCTCTTTCATCGTCTTGATGCTTCGTTTTCGTCTTTCCCTCACAAGCTGCTCGATCTGTCTACTGTACTCTCCCGCCTGGTCAGGCGGGATCCCCAACATCATGTCTAAAAGATACATGTACAGCGATGCGGCGGCAAATCGCGCATCCATGGCATTGCCCATCATGATGAACCCGAACTCTTTCCCGGGAATGAAACCCACCAGGATCCCGCATCCTGGCCACGAACCGGTGTGCCAGTACAGTGGTTCGCCGCGGTAGCTCTCGACGAACCAACCCAGCGCGTATAGGTGATACGGTGCGGGCGGATGCACCCCTTCCTCAAAGGCCGGGAGGGTTATCCGAGGGAACAGGAGCGCATCTCTTGTCGTCATCTTGGATTGAATCAATGCGCGGACCCAGAGTGCGTAATCTTCCACCGAGCTGACCATGGCTCCGCAGCCGGTCGTGGGAGCATAGTCCATATAAGGCTCCGGTATCTGGGTGTGGGCATCTGCATCCCATGTGTATCCCCGAACCAACCTCGAGCTCGCCGAGGGACATGCTTGGGCCTCGTGGACGGAGAAGTACGTATCACGCATACCTAGAGGTTTCCAGATGCGGTCCTTCAGCAAGGATCCGAGGTCTCGACCCGTGTACTGCTCTATGGCATGCGATACAGCCAGATACATATGATTGCAGTAGCTGAAGGTCGTTCGTGGGGGAAACGCCATGGGGAGATGACGTATCTTGCGCACGGCTTCGCGTAACGTTTTCGTCCTTGTGTGCCCACCGCATGGCACCCCAATTCATTCCAAGGCCTGATCGGTGCGACAAGGCATCTTCTAGGGTAGTCTGCAGAGTAGCTTGCTCATCCGCCAGGACAAAATCATCCCGAATTAATGACGTCAGGGGCGTATCCCAGTCGACTGGTCGGTCCGAGCTTTTGCTATCCTCGATGATGAGAGAGGCAACCGCGGCTGTGAAAGCCTTTGTGGTGCTGCAGGTGGAAAAGAGCGAATTTGTGGTCACGGGCTTGTCAGGGAATTCAGAAATTCCATAGGCCTGCATATATCACTAAAAGCTCAAACAGCATGGATGATATACCGACCTTGGTGAAGATGGAGGAGCCATGCACAATGGCCACGGTCAATCCAGGAACCTCCCATTTGCGGAGTTCAGACCGCACGCGCTCATCAAATCTCGCAGTGAAGGGTGACTCTCGAATGACCATTCTGCCCTAAGTAGATTTGACGGATTCAATGAGAAATGTTGCGGTGGCTTCATTACACTTTTGGGAAGTGAGAAGCAAAGGTGGGATGGGAGAAGGAGGGGATTTGCTCATTTCCCTGTCGTGTTACTGACCCCTGTCCCCCTTGATGACAGATAGTAGATAGATCATTTCGGAACAAATAATATTCTGCTTGAGTAGCCAGAAAAAGTAAAATCATGCGAAGAAGAACGTGAGAATCTCAATTCCATCTTGAGGTGCATGCTTATCTTGAAGGCGTGAATGTGATTTCGTCCAATAATGAAATATTGAACAAAAATACATCAAAGGAGTGGAGATCAGAGATACCGAACCATCATTCAAGCATTCAGAGATCTAAGGACAATAATCTTACTGATGCATGGATCATCGAATCAGATTTCAGCCAGTTTTGCATCTCCAGAGTGCGTGAGGACCTTGGGCCCAACCAGGTACCTTGGGAGTTCTCTGGTCAAATAGACTTATGCTATTGCTTCAACCACGCAGCCAGTAATAGCTCTTTGATTAGTGGTGAAGGCGTAAAGAGCCCCATACAGATGAACCTTGGGGGTTAATTGCAAGTATGTCGCTTGCTGATGATATAAAACTGTGGCCTTCCCACTACGTTGTGTGTGCGTCGTCAAATTTTTATCCCAGATTCTGGTTCAAGGGACAGTATTGACTTTCAACAAGATGGTCATTAACTCAGGAACCGACTCTGTGTCTTATCCCGCTCCTGTTCAGCGCGAAGCTGAGGAGAAGCCGACGAGGCAAATCCCAGTGACACTCCTTTCAGGATTCCTTGTAAGAATCTTCCACAAGATCGCCATGACATCCAGCTAAGAGCAGATCAGGGTAGCGGTAAAACAACGCTTCTTGAGCATATCCTTCAGTCTCCAGACCATGGGCTGCGTATTGCCGTTGTGGTCAATGATATGAGCAAGTATGGGTGCCTCGCTATTGGGAAACATTGATGCTTACTAGCAACACAGGCTCAACATTGATGCTGCTTTGATCACGCATCATAAAGTTTCCCAGACAAAAGAAAAGCTCATCCAGCTCCAGAATGGATGTATCTGCTGCACACTGCGGGGGGACTTGCTGTCAGAACTTGCTCATCTCGCGCGCCAAAAAGAAGTGCAGTACGTTGTCATTGAGAGCACGGGCATTAGTGAGCCGATGCAAGTAGCGGAAACGTTCACAGCCGAGTTCAGCAGCGCAATGTTGCAAGCGGATCAGGAGATGTTGGTGGATGAGGACAGTCGCAAGGTTCTGACAGAGATGTAAGCTGAGCCACTTTTCCAATCCTCGTCCTCTGGCCTTTTTCGGATCCTGACAGCAGCAGCGTCAATCTAGGAGGCCTTCACACACTCGCGAGACTCGACACCACAGTGACTGTTGTCGATGCATTCAACCTTCTTTCCAACTTTGACACCGCCGAGTTCCTGTCAGATCGATACGGATCCAAGGAGATTATTCCAGAGGATGAGCGTACCATCTCCGACCTCATGGTGGACCAGATTGAGTTCGCAGATGTCCTCATCATCAACAAGATTGAGACAGTGGACGAGGCTACCCGAACAAGGATCAGGAGGTTGTTGAAGACGCTCAACCCCGACGCGAAAGTACTGGAAACGAGCTACTCCCGTGTCGATGTAAAAGAAATTCTGGACACGGGGAGGTTCGATTTCATCAAAGCGGCTTCGGGGGCCGGTTGGTTGCGCAGTCTCCATGAAATGACAGTCCAGATGACTGGCAATGGGCAGAGAATGGCTCCAAAGCCGGAGACGCTAGAGTTTGTCCCCCATGCCCTTCAACCAACGTGAAAGAGAGTTATACTGATTTGAACAGATATGGGATCAACAACTTTGTGTATACCGCTCGTCGTCCCTTTCATCCTCGTCGACTCTTCTCCCTTCTTCATGACAAGTTTATTCTGCTACAAAACAACGAAGTCGAGGAAGAGGATGAGAAAGATGAAACAGACGAAGGAGAAGGAGAAGAAGAAGAAGAAGAAGAGCAAGAAGAAGAAGACAATATGGAAGTAGACGAAGACGATAGTGATGACGAAAGTATCTCAGACTTTGACCAACCAGACCCGTCAGCGATCCTGCAGAACAAGCGCAACCATCCCGCGTTCAGCTCCGTTCTTCGCTCCAAAGGGTTCTTCTGGCTGGCTACACGGCCCTTTCAATTCGGAGAATGGAGCCAAGCGGGTGGCATGCTGACGCTTGGGTGCGGTGGGCCATGGTTCACAGAAGTGCCAGATGAGGCGTGGCCCGAGGATCCAGATGTCCGAAAATCCATTGAGAATGATTTTCAAGAGCCATGGGGAGACCGAAGACAAGAAATCGTCTTCATCGGCGAGGGAATCAATACTGAATTGATATCAAGATTGCTGGACGAATGTCTCTTGGATGACAATGATATGAGCCAGTGGGCAAAGATCATGAAGAAGAAGAAATTGTCTTACCGGGAAAAAGAAGAGAGGATGGGAAAGCTGTGGGAAGATGGATGGGAAGCATGGCCTGAGTTTGGCATAGTGGATGAAGATGAGGACAACAACGAGGGGGGGACGAAGAAGCACAAACACCACACCAGCGAGTATTTGGGGCATGTCCACAGCCACAAATAACCGCAGTAACAACACTTGTCATTATAGACCAACACTAGGCAAAAGTATCATTAAATTCATGTCACATTACACAAAGATCATCCAAAAATCACCATTCATCCACCCGGCTCATTGCCAAATGCATTCCCTCCACTGGCTTTGTCGTCACAGCGCCGGCAATATGGATTTCTTGCTTAGGATCCTGCATCTCAAACTTGAACCGTCCGACAACACCAGCGACCGCACAGCGCAATTCGGCTCTAGCAAAATCCTTTCCGATGCAGGACCGCTGGCCATGCAAGAAAGTGATTTGAGCAAAGTTTGTCGAAGCACCACCATTGTGGTTGACGACCGTCTGGCCGTTCTTGTCAGTATCGATCCAGCGTTCTGGCACGAACTCTTCCCCATTATCCCCCCAGAATTCAGGACTGCGGTTGATGGCGTACGGACAGATGATGATGCGAGTACCCTTGGGAACGTGCTTGCCCGCTACGGTGGTATCGCGGACGGCTTCGCGGAGCGTGATGGGGACGGTGGGATATAGACGCAGGACTTCCTGGCAAACACCGTTGAGTAGAGGCATTGATTCGAGATCGCTCCAGGCGATAGGATGGTCACCAGACGGAATCCGCTCACGAACCTCCGCGCGCAGACGCTCTTGAACGCCGGGGTTGAGGGTGAGAAGGTAGCAGGCCCAGGTGAGTGCGCTGGCGGTCGTCTCATGCTGTTGCATATTAGCTGAAGCCTCTTCGAAGTACGTTCAGAAAGCAAGACGCAACATACACCAGCCGCCAGAAAGGTCAGCATTTGATCCACCAGTTCGTCGTCCGTAAAATCCCCACCCACCATCATGGTTCCCAGGATGTCTGCCTCCATCTCCTTGGCCGTGATATTGCTGGAAGCGATAATCTTCTTCTTCTCACGAACAATGTCCTTACATAGATCACGCAGAAAGCCGGTTTCGGTGTCAATCACCTTGTTCAGGCGCCAGGGTAGTCTTCGTGCAAACCATTGCGGAAGAATAAAGTTGATGGCGAGGAAGGCCATCTTCTCCTTGGTTGGTTCCAGAATAGCAAGGAAGCTATCGGCAACCTTGTTTTCTGGGTTGTGCAGAGAGCGAAAGTCTCTACCCATGGCCGCCGGACCGATGATATCGAGAGTGAGACGACTGGATGAGCTTTAGCGAATACGATAGATTCAAGGTGGAGAGGATGAGCTTACCTCGCCCAGACGCTCATTTCGACCTTGCCCACACCGTCCTCCGGACTTGTTCCTTCCATTGGATTGTGCCGAATCTCCTTCTCCAGTTCATGGAGGAAGAGGCCAGTCTTCTCCCACATCAAGGAATACAATGAGCGAATGTTCTTGATGTTGAAGGCAGGAGTCAAGGCCTTGCGCTGCTTCTTATGCGCGGCGCCCTCAGACAAGATCAAGCCGAAGCCAATGATCCGAGCAAGGAACTCGCGTGCGCGCCATGGTTTCTCGAAGTCGTACGTGTTGGTGCTCATGATATCCAAAAGAGCCTGGTGATTGGTAGGCAATAGGTGGCTGCGGTTGAGCACATCTCGGAAATGAATCAGGCCTTCGTTGGGGATTGTTTTCATCCATTGCAAGGGGAGACGACCACGCGGGTTGTCAAAGATGATTTTACCGTTTACAAAGCTCCCCTACTCAATCTTCATTAGAGATTGTGACATGCGCGGTCTTGGGACACATACCTTGACGGTTGGCAGATGACGATTTGCGGTGATGAAGAAAGGGTAGATGATCAGATTCCAGAATATTTTCAGGGCCAAATTAACACCCAACACCCCTAGGCAGACTGATTGGAAAGAATGCTCGTTCAAGATGGAGCGCTGCAGGAAATACCCCTCAGCCAGGGAGACAGAGGCAACAGCCAGCAACGTGTCGGCCATGTTGCTAACGCTCTTAGAGAATCAGTCCGAAGCAGAACGGTCAAAGTCAAGAAGTTGACGAACACACGGACTGCCGAAGGTAAGGACTAAAATTAGGCTAATTGGGGGTTGGCGTAGAAGAGATCCTCTATCATCTGCTTTTACTGCATCCGTAAGTTTATATGCAAGCGATCAGCCTAGATGAGCTAACATTAACAATGACCCCACGGGGATCGGCAGAGTCGAAGCGGCTATGCGGCCTCGGTTTGGGCGTTCATATGAGGTTTCGATACATTTTGCATGAGATGATACCTTTGCACAGACCAGAATATATCGGCCTGGAGCCTGACTGTCAGTCAATCCGTGTCGAAAGGTTCGAACTTGCCAGAACGTTGAGAATTAGAAGATCATCTTTGCACCCATGTGAATCCCAACGAGAGTCTCCTATTTCTGAGATTGGATAGCTTTGCGGGCTCGCTTAGCTATTGATAGGCTAGAGTTGGCGCATATTCATGGTTCAAGCCACGGAACCCCACGTTTAGCCCGGGGATTTGGTGAACTAGATTGCTCCAGAGATCGACAACCGCCGACGAAGAGCATCGCAACGATTTCCTATTCGGGACAAGCAGAGGAAATGTTGCATCATCGGCCTCACAACATCCTCCTTACCTCCTCAAGAGGATGTTCCAGGGGCATTATCTTGTGGATATCCTCGCGGAATAATTAGATCTGCATCAATCTACGCATGTGCCTCGGTACGATGCAGGGGCAACTTGTATATTATCTTTGACATGATCCCCAAAGGACTCTGCAAGCATGCCGCATGTACATCGCTTCTTAGGGCATCCGGTTTAATTCTTGTTTCTCGGAATAGCTTCATCAAGTAGCTCCTCGCAACATGTCGTTAGAAAGCGCTCTTAACATCGCACGGCAATACGCCCAGTCGACCCTCGCGCAGCTACCTGAACCCGCGCAGAATGCCCTCCTGAATCCTCTTGTGCAAAAGGCACTCACAGCTGTGCTGGTCTACGGTGCTCTGCGGCAGACTAACCGCGTATTGTCGGGATGGTCGATCAACAACTGGCAGAGCGCGTATCCATGGCAGGGCGATCGCGAGCTCGTTCTGGTTTCCGGGGGGTGCAGCGGCATCGGCAAGCAGATCATGGAAGATTTGGCTGATAAGGGCGTTCGGGTTGTCGTTTTGGACATCAACGAGCCCAACTTCCAACTGCGTAAGAGACATCACTTCCCTCGGCAGTACCATAGACTAACAATACAAAAAGCCGGCAATGTACACTTCTTCAAAGCCGACATCACCAACTCGGAGAGCATCAGAGCCGTCGCTGAGCAGATTCGCCAGAAACTGGGCGAGCCCACTGTGCTGGTCAACAACGCAGGCGTGGGCCACGACGGCACCATTCTCGAGGAGCCCGAGGCCAAGATCCGGCAGACTTTCGAGGTCAACACCATCTCGCATTTCCTGATGGTGCGGGAGTTTCTGCCCAGCATGATCCGCAAGAACCACGGCCATGTGATTACGATTGCCAGTATGGCCAGTTTTGTCGCATTGGGGGAGATGGTAGATTACTGCTGCTCGAAGGCCAGTGCGCTGGCCTTCCACGAGGGATTGACGCAAGAGTTGCGGTATTGGTATCAAGCAAAGAAAGTTCGCACCAGGTATGGCGTCTACATCCGATTTGACACGGCTTTGGTACTGACTGAATTCAAGTGTCATTCACCCACTGTGGGTTCGTACTCCTATGATTCAGCAGTTGACGGAAGCGGGAAATCAATTCAAGCAGCCCGTTATGACGCCGCAGGTGGTTTCGGCGGCAGTGGTCAGGCAGATCCTCACGCAGAGCAGTGGGCAAGTGATTCTCCCGTCTTCTCATTCCGCTGCCAGTATGCTACGAGCATTCCCTGCGTGGTTCCAAGAGAGCGTTCGCGGGATTGCCTCGGGGTCATTGAGGAGACTTCGGGAGTTGCAAGCTGCTGAGAAGTTGTAATTTCTATCATGTATATAGATTATCCTTCCTATCCTACGAGTGATTGAATGTTTATATGACTATGTTAATGACAATAACCGGTGTATATGAATCTATCTGGCTTAAATCACTGTAAAAACCCACGTATTCAGTCTTCAGTTAGCCAAGAAGAAAAGAGATCAATATCGAGCACCAAAATATTGACATATAAACATATCCAGCCTCTGCGTATATACATCACAACAACCGTTTCGTCAACCACCCCTTGACTCTCATCCCCTGCTCCGTCTCGGTCGTATCACCCAGTTCCAGATTGTAAATGGGAGCAACATGACCCTCTCGATGCCCAATAAACAGTTCCGACGAGGGGAAGCCAGCCTGTCCCCATCAGCAGCTCCTCACCCAGCAAAGGATCCAAGAAGCACATACCTTGAACTTATCCGCAAAGTCCTGTATAATCGGCAACAGAATCTCATTCCCGCCAGCGCAAATCAACACCCCATCCACAGGAAACGTAGAGTACCACTCAGCCTCCGCATTCGACAAATCCGTATAAAAGTCCCTCTTCGCGGCGCCCAGGTACGCCCCCGCCCACGGGCCCGCAACCGCCGGCGTGATCAAATCCCCGCTGGAGTCGATCCTGCGCTCGGAGAAGTCCGTCTCCAGCAGCGTCCACGGGGCGATCATCACCGCGCCCGCGAGGTTCTCGTTCAGTGACACGGGCTCGATCTGCGGGTGCGGATGGGCCAGATGCGACAGCACGCCGCCGACGAGGTTGCCGCCTGCCGAGTCGCCGCCGAGGAAGATGCGGCTGGGCTGGTGCGGGGTGGTGGTGAGGATGTAACGGAGGCACTCGACTGCCTGGCGGAGCTGCGTGGGATACGTCGCCTGCGGGGCGAGGGTGTAGGTGAGGCTGAAGACGGCGAGGGACTTGTTGCATTGCGCGGCGTGGTCGACCAGGTTGGCGAAGAATTTGAAGTAGCCCAGGTTGGCGGGGAGGGCGAAGCCTCCTCCTGTTTCTTTGTCAATTGTGATCACATATAAAGTGATGAGAGTGGTGCTGACCGTGGTACCAGATCAGGACGTTGTCTGCTTTGGCGTCTCCAATCCAGTGGCCGAAGGAGCCTTTTCCCAGGTCGATGGTGTGAGATAATCGCTTGGTTTTCTTGATATATGTCTCGTAGATCTTGTTGGTGGGTGGGAGTACATATCTTCAGTACCATCAGCATTTATTTGTCTTGTAAAGAAAATTGTGAGTAACGTACTGCATCTGCGCGATGGACAAGCGGGTTGTCGCCTTACGGAACACCGCATAGCCTATATGAAGGAACAGAGTCTTGGGCTGGTTGGACTCTCGCCGGAATCCGGTCAGAATGGCCCATACAGCAGTAATCCAGATGGATACTAAAGCAGGGAAGAAATCGAGTTTCTCCCGCAGGGTCAACTTGATCGCTTTGTTGAACGGCATGGATTCCGTTGATCGAGAGTGGTATGCAGGGCGTGCTGGAGTAAAAGGTTGACGCCTACGTGGGCATGTACAGTACAACGGTTCATATCGCAAAATTATCAGTATGGGGATGCTGGAGACATAGATGTTATTGTAGAGGAAGAATCGCGTCGAGGATCGCAAGGATTGCCTGATTGGGAAATATTGATGCTTATCCATTGATCAGCCGAGGTGGCCTCGGTTGACTTGACGCAGGCATTTTGACACGGGAGCATGATCAGAATACGATTAGATTTGATCTAGACAGTTTAAGACTTTACCTTTATCATGTCCGTCTCGTGTCTAGGTACGATACATCTGATATATCGTGTACTGAAGGGTCAAGATCTGTGGGACATTGTAAATGACCAATCACATTCGAATATTTGACTAATTGATACATAACTTAGATATCCTTGCTTTGTCAAGTTGCACAAACTGATAATCTTCTGCATCAAGCAAACCATTGCCCTCTAATAATACCATACCCCTATCTACTCTCTCCTTCTACAGTTGTTCTCAATTTCCCGAGTCTCCCTTGATGAACCCTTTGATGATCGACTGGACTAAAATCTAAGTCCCAGACTCCCAGAGACCCAAGCTTACTCAACATCCATGATTCAACACATTTAGTGGCACTGGCGCAGCACTATTAAGTCCTCATTCGCGACGATTTCCCTTTTGGGCAAACGATCACTGGCCTCTCCACATGGCGTCACCGAGGAGCATGTGAACTATTGATTATCCATAAATTCATGTTGAGATATGACTTATATAAATCCAAGAGCTCACTGGGTTGCACTGGATCATACACCTCGCTTCCAAATTCATGCCAGAATGGATTACGATATTATCATTGTTGGCGCCGGTATCTCGGGCATCAACGCGGCCTACCGCATCCAGAGCCAACTCCCCAACCATCGGTATGCCATTTTAGAAGCCCGCAACGCCATTGGCGGAACGTGGGATCTCTTCAAATATCCTGGCATTCGATCCGACTCGGATCTGTTTACTTTTGGGTTCTCCTGGAACCCCTGGAATCAGGACAACCCGATCGCCGAGGGCGCCTCCATCTCCAAATATATGCGGGATACAGCTGCGCAATACGGCATCGACAAGCACATCCATTTCCAGCATCGCTTGTTAGCGGCCGACTGGTCGTCCGCCGACAATGTGTGGAAGCTGGCCGTCGACCATGAGGGCGCGCCCAAGTCCTACACTGCGCGCTTCGTCATCTTCGGTACAGGATACTACAACTACCATGAGCCCCTGACCGCTGATGTTCCCGGTCTCAATCAATTCCAGGGCCAGGTCATCCATCCGCAGTTCTGGCCGGAGGATCTCGACTACACCGACAAGAAAGTGGTGATCATCGGCAGTGGTGCGACGGCAGTAACGCTCCTCCCCAAGATGGCCGAGAAAGCGGCCAAAGTCACCATGCTTCAGCGCAGTCCAACATACATCCTCGCCTTACCCAATCGCCAGAGCTCGCTGTTGAGCTGGATCCTCCCGAACACGATCAACCGCAAACTACAACGCCTCCGATGGATCATCACTTCCCGATTCTTCTTCCTCTTCTGCCAGACCTTCCCCTGGATGGCGCGTCTTCTCCTCAAGCTGAGTGTCGTGCGGCAGCTCCCCAAGAATATCCCCCACGATCCGCACTTCAAACCGCGTTACAACCCCTGGGATCAGCGTCTGTGCGTCTGCCCGGATGGCGACTTCTTCAGGAGTCTCCACACCGGCCATGCGGATGTCAAGACGGACACCATCCGGCAAGTCACAGCCACTGGCATCGAGCTGAACTCGGGCGACTTCCTAGATGCGGACATCATCGTGACGGCGACGGGTCTCAAGCTGCAGATGGCAGGGGGGACCTCGATCACGGTGGATGGCGAAAAACAGCGGGTGCCCGACAAGTACCTCTGGAACGGGGTGATGCTGCAGGACCTGCCCAACGCATCCTTTGTGATCGGATACACCAACGCGTCCTGGACCCTGGGGGCCGACGCGACGGCGCTCTTTGTCTGCCGCTTGCTGAAGTGGATGGAGCGACACCACAAGGTCGCCGCGATCCCACGCCTGAACCCGGGGCTGGCCCGGCAGATGCAGCCACGGCGGCTGCTCAATCTGAACTCGACGTATGTGACGGCGGCGGAGAAGGATCTGCCCAAAGCGGCCGATCGGGGTCCCTGGCAGCCACGCGACAATTACCTGTCAGATCTGATGTTTGCCAAGTACGGGCGGCTCGATCAGGGGCTGGAATGGATCGATGGACCATGGAAGAAGCAGCAATGATGATGACCGATACCAGTGTCTATGACAATATATTTCTTTATTTGCGTTTGAGTAAGATTCAATGACGGAGTTGGGTGGTAGATGAATAGATCGATCACCTATCTTGATTCCATCTCCGGCAATGGAGAGGCATTGCTTGGATTCTGCATGATGTCACGACTCTAGGCGATATAAATCCAATCAATTCATTTAACGAGTCTGCTATTTGCATCAACAAGAATAAAAGAAGAGAAAAGAAAAGAAAGAAAGAAAGAAAATGCCCGATCAGAAGAAATACACCGACCCGCAACTCCGCGAAGAAATCAAGGAGGAAATCAAACAAAGCGACAAGGCAATGGTCCGCTCGCAAGGTACATGAACCGAGGGGACCTTCCCTTGAACCTGACCAGTCTAATGAGACAGGCCCAATTCCTCGCGTCCGAATACAAAACCCGCGGCGGGGACTACACCACGCCCAAGGAAACCGGGCAGGACGAGTCTCAAAAGTCGCTGGAGGAATGGCAGACAGACCAAGGAAGGGTCGGGGACGGCGCGACAGGACGACGGGACGCGGAAGCGGTATCTGCCCAAGAAGGCGTGGGAGGGGCTAGATGAGGAGGAGAAGAAGGTGAAGGGGTCGAAGGAGGGGAAGCAGTTTGTGGGGAATACGGCTGGGGCGAAGAGGAGGAGGGAGGAGGTTGGCAGGGGGGATGATGGTGAAAGGGAAGAGGAAGAGGAAGATGAGGAGTATGAGGATGAAGAAGAGAATGGTGACAATGGAGTATGAGGAGGATGATGATGATGATGATGAAGAAGCAAAAGAGTGATAAGAAGGAGTAGGGGGATGATAACCTGGTTACAGTGATGTTCTGGTCATAAAACAGATCAATTGAATCAATTCCGAGTGGAGTAGTAACAATATGATAATATCCAAGATACTCCGGATATCGGACATTTCAGAGTCGAAACTCGTCAGTCCAATCAAACAAGCGGCATTTCCATCGGCAAACCCTTGACTATCCGCATGGCTGAATTCTGTCCATGTCTACTGTCCACTAGGTACTGTCTAAAAAAAAGAAAAGAACCAGTCAAAGCCGATGAAAGGTCCGGTCATCGGGAGATTCCGCACCAAAGACTCGGCGGGACAGTGGGACTATCGGTATAGCATCGGGTATACTGTGCGTCATAGAAGCATGAGTACATAAGGAGACTATTATACTGTGCAATTGTAGAATAAAGAAAACATGCCAATCTGGAACTAATCGACTATCCGGCATAGACTGCTTGTATCAACCCTTCTATACTGTCCACCGAGATACGGAGTACTATCAAGATGGCTCCCTCCATCAATGACTTCCCTCACTCTAGCCCCTCGCCACAATCCTCCGTCTGCAAGATTGGCATCAATGGCTTCGGCCGTATCGGTCTGTTGACATCCCCGCCAACCTCAGTAGGAGTACTGACCCATCAGGCCGAAACGTCCTCCGCGCAGCCCTGACCAGAACCGACCTCCAAATCGTCGCCATCAACCACACCTGCACCTCCGTCCAGGACCTCATCTACCTCATCCGCTACGACTCCTCCATGGGCAACCTCCCCGACTCCATCCCCATCCACGCCCTCTCCGACACCCTCCTTACCATCGACGGCCACCAAATCGCCCTCACCTCCGAACGCGACCTCCAAAAGCTCAACTGGGCCGCCCTGGGCGCAGACTACGTCGTCGAATGCACGGGCAAGTTCACCAAGCGCGCCCAGGCCCTCGAGCACATCACCCACGCCCACGCCAAACGGGTCATCATCTCGGCCCCGAGCGCCGACTCCCCGACCTACGTGTACGGCGTCAACTCGGACGCCTACACGCCGGACGAGGCGCGCCGCGTGATCTCCTGCGCCAGCTGCACGACCAACTGCGTGACCCCGGTGCTGAAGGTGCTGCAGCAGCACTTCGGGATCGCGCAGGGGTTCCTGACGACGGTGCATGCGGCGACGAGGTCGCAGCAGGTGTTGGACGGGTATAGTAAGAAGAATCGGCGATTGGGTACGTCATTTCTTCTGTGAAAGAATCATCAAAAAAAAAGCACCAAAGAACTTAATGTCCGCAGGCCGCAGTGTCTTCGACAATATCATCCCCACCACCACCGGCGCCGCCAAAGCCATTGCGACGGTGCTGCCCGAGTTGACCGGAAAGGTCACCGGCGTGTCTATCCGGGTCCCAACGTAAGTTTTCTTTCCTGTCGCGCGTGACATGACATTACCGGTGCGGGCCTGACGGGAACAGCCCCAACGTCTCCATGATCGACTTGACCGTCAGCACGGAAAAGCCCACCTCGCTGGCCGAGATCCTGGCCGTCTTCCGCCGCGCCGCGAAGTCGGAGCTCGCGGGGGTGCTGTCTGTGACGGACGAGGAGCTCGTCAGCAGTGATTATCTTGGGAACGCGCATAGCGCCGTTGTCGATGCGCCGGCGTGTTCGGAGTTGAATCCTCAGGTGAGTTGGTCTGCGGCGGGGATTGCGCGATGCTGACCATGGGCAGTTTTTCAAGATCATGGCGTGGTACGATAATGAATGGGGATACTCGAATCGGCTGCTGGATTTGACGAAGCATGTCGCTTTGCGGGAGCTGGATGCATGATGCATAGATGTAGATGTGATAGATAATCATAGATGCCATACCCTTATGATAGACGACAGTTCTTAGCTTAGTTGAGAATCATTGAATCTTGTTTGATCTCGGGAAAGTTGTATGCACGGCGGTACTGGAGACCGGAGTCTTCTTACAAATAAAAGGAAGAAGTGATGAACAATGTCGATTTGATTAGCATACGTACTACCTACAAAGTCCAGAGACGTATCCCACTAACGTAGCAATAGCATCCCCGTCATCAGACAATTACATCCGCTGCGCCGACTCCTCATCGAGCTTGGGATTGGGATTGCCCCCATCATAACGGCTCGCAGGCAAGTTATTCAGCTCATCCTCCTGCTTATCCAGCTTGTAATTCGTCAACCAGAAGCCCGCGCCGCCGACAAACGCCAGAATCGCCACAATAGCATAGTTCCACACCAGCAGCGGGTCCTTGGACAAGCTCACCAGCGCCTGGCCCAGCGCCGACGAGAACGCATTCATGAACAGCGCGACCGCCTGCACCAGCGAGCGCATGTTCTTCGGCGCCTTGGTGAAGGCGTACTCGAGCGAGGTGACGGACGCGAAAATCTCGGAGATGCCGCCGAGCACGTAGGTGATGGCCTGCACCCAGACCGAGATGTCGGTGTGCCTGTTGTACTCGTCCAGGCAGAAGTTGGCGTCCTTGCCGCAGGGGCCGAGCTTGTAGATGTAGTGCTGGGTGACGGTGGCGCAGATCATGCCGCTGCCGGCCATGAAGAAGCCCGCGGTGATGCGCTTCAGCGGGGTGAACTTGATGCCGATGCGGCGGAGGCCCGGGAAGATGAACTGGTCCATGATGGGGATGAAGATGATGAGGGAGAGGGGGTTGAGGTTGTTGATGATGTCGTTGGGGACGCCGCCCAGACGCATGGTTGCGGCTTGCGAGGTGAGGTTGTTGATCATTTGGTTGTAGGCGAGCCCTGACCATGTCAGTTTGAGACGGGAGAATAAGGGAGAACAGGGACTTACAGTACAGAGGGTACCACAGGAAGACCTTGCAGGCCTTGAGACCACGGCTGACTTCGTCCACCCATTCGTCGTCAAAGGTCATCCACTGGGGACGGTCGGGACCAAGAGCAGACGGCTTGACCGAGTCCCAAAAGGGCTTCTCGTTCTTCTTGAAGCTGTGAAAGTGTCAGTAGGAGCCGAGAAATGTAGGGGGAGAGGTCATACATTCTGGCAGGATTGAGAGACCACCGCCCCTTCATCGCCAGTCTCCACAGACGGATGGCCTGGGTATAGACCGAGCCCGTCGGCTTGACGAGGTAATACTTGTTGCGGCAGAAGAACAGGACGAGCGGGCAGCCCAGGTACATGACGGTGGGCAGGAAGAACGACAGCCAGAATCCGACGTATTTCTCCGCATACACCATGCTGACCTGGCCCAGGATCGAACCAATGTTGATCATCAGGTAGAAGTAGAGGTAGATACGGGAGATGGTGGCCGCGGGATCGACAATAACGCGCTCCCCGTTCTTGAGAGTCTTGATGTACGGGACTTCTTCCCGGTATTGCTCGGCAATCAAGGGAGAAATGTTGGACCTAATCAATCAGTACATTGATTTGCAAAACCGAAAGGAGGACATACTTGAAACCACCGGTACCCACGCCCATGATGAGCAGACCGATGGAGAAGCAGGCAATGGCACCGTTGGGGTGAGCAATAACCGGAGGCAAGGCCGAGATGATCAAGACGACATGGCCCAGGAGAGCGGCGCCAATGGAGAACATGATGGTCCGGAATCGTCCCCAGTACTGGTCAGCCATGAAGGCACCGAACAGGGGCATCACGTATGACCAGAACGCGTTGACTGCACGATCAGCAACTTTCTTCGAGTGCAGCTTGACCTTGGACAGACTCACACAATGTCAGACCAGTTGACGCCTGCTGACCCATCCCCAGCGCACCGGGATTCGAGTGGTCATATCCCGCCCCAGTGGTCGAACCCTCGGGAAGAGGACGCTGGATGAAGTTGACGACTAGGCTGATTAGCTCCAGTATTTCAAGAAGGATTGGAAGGCAACATACAAACTGCAGTCGTGCCATAGTAGGAGAATCGCTCGCACAACTCGACAATTGCCACGGTGTACGCAGTCCAGGGAATGTCACCCGCTACTCGACGGAGATTGTTGAACTCGTCGTCGGAGGGGAATTGCCTCTGGAGATGGGCATGATCGTCATCATAAACCGCAGACGAAACTCCCACTTCTTTCGACACGGGAGGCACCTCTTCAATGCTAGGCGAGAGAGCCAACTTGTGATCCGCCTTCTCATTTATCTCGGCATCATGAGCAGCAGCCCTAGCTCTGGCGACTTCCGCCACCTCCACGGGGTCCGAGACGTTCATGGCAACAGAGGTGATGAAAAGACAGATACAGTGGAATTGTCCTATAGACACTGGACTGTAGAGAAGAAAAGAGTCGGGAAAGAAAGAACATGTGGACCAGGGAAAGGGTCCAGCTTTAATAAGTGAGGGACAAGAAAGAAAAAAAAGAGCAACCATGCAATCCAGACAGGTTATCGCGTGTCACGTCAAATGAGCCAATAATCGCTCGGCAGTTATGGGTACAATTAATCTATTTTATCGAGAGTCTGTCTCCAAGCTAGCATAATTTGCTGCTCGACCGAGGTCGCGGGGGATTATCTGAATTCGTCGACAGTATCAGACCGAGTCCCAGTCGAGGAGACAAGAACCGTTGGTAGCCGGCGGACCAAGACTCTCGGCTGAGTTCGACAGGGTCAAGAACATGATACTTTCTACGAGCAGTGTATGGTCAAGAACATCAACCTTAAAGCCACTGGATTGGAATCCTTGCGCAGCGCTTGGGAGCGGGTGATGCCGACAAGGGACACGGGCTGGACTGGATTGGGGAGGAGGGGAAAGATAAGTGGAAAGGAAGCCATAGATAGATAGATACAGGGTATTCCCATGTGTTCGACAGTTCCATTGAAGCTCTGGAAGACCGGAGCAATGAAGGCGAATTACTTGGCGGCTTGATTAGAGAGTCTTGGAAGCGTCTGACCGTCAACAACAGCCACACATATTGGACCAAGCGAGTACAAGGGCGGACGCTTGGCTGGGGCTTGGCTGGTAGGCTGGAGTGCAACCTCAGTGCTTGGCTGCGAAGAAAACAGGCCAATGAGCTGCTTGGAAAGTTATCAGGGATATCTCAGATCTTAGAGCGTGCCAATGAGCATGAATCACGACATTGGATGATAGTGATAGTATCTCCTGACTATAGGGGACGTGCATGGTCCCAGTTTACCCCGGACGAACGAGGGGATAAACTCTATGAGAGAGCAAACCTTGACTAATAGATACGAGCTGGTTTCACTCTATTCAAATGTATCAGTCTGTTTGATCTATCGACCTGCCAGATTCAGCGATAGAGCTGTTTAGCTGGCTCCGGGGATTGTGGTAATTGTGGTTGACTTGGTCAACAGGGAGTGTTGAGGTCAAGTGACTGGAGAGACTCAATAGATGGGAGCAAAAGGACGGAGATTTCTGGTTTCAATCGGTTAGCAAAGGGTTTTGATCATTTCGATTACCAGCTGTGAATGAAGTCTATGTTTCAAAGGGAATAGAATAGAGCCAAGTGAGATGGTTGTCGAGTCGGCCACAGTCGAGATAGATAACACTGCTCTGTGCGACTGGCCTTGTCTTACAATGTCTGGCCATTGGATTATTTCTCATGGAGCACAGATGCAGATACAGAGCCAGACCATGTGAATCCTGCTCACTTCTTCTACTGTCTCTCTGGGTTATTCCACTAATCATGGGATTACACTCCGTACCCTCATTTGACTGCACTTATCTCGAAACCATATCCCACAGAGGATATTTTCAGATGCAAGATCAATAGCAACCCTCAATTGATAACTACCACTACTCCCTCCTCTCCAGAATTACCATTGTGGACCGATCTCGTATCAAGGATAGCTTGGCCATGCTTAACATGGTGGACCTCTCGTACAGGCCAATCCACATTGCAGCAATATCAATTCATGTATTTATCAGAGCAGACTCCACAACATACATCAGGCAGCAATTTCATCTGCACATTCAATCAAATGGATGTTCCTGTTGACTCAAGTGGTGAGCCCTGTCGAAACACCAAAACGCTCAAAAAACTTCTGTCTGTCAGTCCGCAACTTTCTGACTGACTCGACTGCAGCCGTCTAGCCACCTTGTCTTCTCTCTGCATCAGCGCCTACTGATTTTGGCCGCTGCGCACACCCAGGTCCAGGGCGAAGCGCATCCCTCAATGCGCAGACAGGGACAACACCATCTGCTTCGTATCCTTTGGACACTCCTCGACTGTGTGCGCTTCCGCCAGAAGGACCCCTTCTCATTGATATCATCAACAGATCCGGATCTTCTTGGTGATCAGTTCAATGCGCCGCTTCTTTTAAAGCTGAAAACTTCAAAAAAGAAAAGCCCCATGACGAGTGAAGTTTGACTGTGCCTTCTTGGGACAATTAGTGGTGAAGAATCAATAGATTCTCGAGGTCTGAGCAATTAGCAAAAGACATGGAAGTGAGGAAAGCCAGACAGAGAGAGATTATGGGCAGGGGATAAATACACATCGTCAACAATGTCTCGCTGAAGGCACAACATGATTGTTATTCTTATTCGGATCCATGGATGTAGTAGGATGGTCTGATGTTCGCCTACGTAGATATGCCCCCCATACCTCGTTTTCCGCAGAACATTCTTTTCCCTCCCAGTTTGAACTCAATGCCATGTATAGCCTTACATCTCTTAAGACTCTCCAAGATCTCGCCGTAGTGTAGACATGGATTCCTCCCGTTTGTGAGAATGCTTCTACTTCTGCTAGTGCTGTAGCTCTCAACACTTCTCTTTCCTTCATAATCTAGAATTATCAAGATTATGTTAGCATCTATGATTTTTGAAAGACTTAGACACTGGGCATCAGCTTGACATGTCTGGCACAAGATGTCACTCAGTAATGCCAGTAATATATATCCCAGTCAATCATAGGGACATTTCCACGCAACCAAAAATGATTTACTATGCCAAACATTCAGCAAGCAACATAAGAAAAGATAAACCAGATTGAGCAAAGAAAAACTGCTATGCTTGCTCTTTGTACCCCTTAACTTTAGATGCCTCAGGTTGACAAGCTGAGGTCGAGTGCTTTCATTGGCTGCAATCGAGCGGACTGCTGACTCATTATCGGATATAACATTACCCGATTCACGTTCACACATAAACAAAGCGCCAATTCCCGCTGATTATTATTAGCAAGTGAAGAGTCCCTCTTCGAGAGGATCGGATAGACCACATTCTGTTGACTGGCAGGTAATTAACCACATTATTTGATGAAAACGCAGCCATTGTGAGATCAGAGCATGTATCTTCTGTCATGTCCGTTAAGTCAATATGGCACCAAGCAGCCGTGCCAGCCTGGGCCCGTGAATTTGATCCTCAGGCTGGCATCATCACCTTGTCCAGGTCGACCGGTTGTCGCAATGGGCTTGTATAAGGAGAATTCTAAGACATGTCTAGAATATCCGATCCCTGGGCCACCAATCGGTCGCTGGTCGTATCGGCTTACTCCTGGCGACGTTGGCTCCAGGAGCGCATTTTGACCGCCCCTAAGTATTTCAACGCTTCGAAACATAACAGGTATCATGTCGGTCATTGCTCGAGCGAATTACGAATTGGAAAAAATGAAGTACTCACGTGGAATAGCCCGTTGATCGGGTTAGGCTCTGCGTTTGACCAACTTCCTCTGTTGCCGACTTAAAAAATCAGTTAGGCGTTGCAAATCCCGGGGATCACAGTGGAATCTCTCAGAACAATGTATGGGACCCTGAGCTCGTGCACAGCTAAGAGTATCATCCACGTTGCCAGTTGTGTCAAGTCAAAAGCAAGGGTGTTGTGGCCTACCGATCCCATCATTCAAAACCACATCGCCTATGCGTTGCGCTGTTCCGACGTATGGGATGGTTCACTACCCTTCAGCAAGGTAGTCCGCCTTTTTTTCGCTTTATTGACCTGCGGTTGTCTTCAGCAAGGTTGAATTGCAAATAATTCCGTTTTCTCAAGGAATGTCCTCGCTCATACCAGACGTCATGCCTCGTATCTGGTGTCACGCCAGCAGACGACCAAGGCGAACAGGTTCGGCTTTGATAAAGTTGCTCGTACTTTAAGTCATCTGCGCGTCCGTCGAAATCGCAAGATGCCGTATGAGAACCCAGATCGTCTGCCGCTGAAGATGCGTGTACGTCAAGTCCGAGTCGCGCGTTAACAGATAATCTATGGCGATGGATTCGCAGCGTGGGTCCCTTCGCAATCGCTAAAGTCACAGCTTGATAGATGCGCCCAAATGGTTCTTCGAGTTCAAAGTATTGAGCCCTGTTGCCCTTCGGAACTGATCGATGGCCCATACCGTCCCAAGTTCTAACCTGCTCCTGTGCGTTTCGACAGAATGATCAGTATGTCTTGACTTGCAGCAGAAAGCAACCGAGGTATCATCTTGTGGGCAACGCTGGGAACGATGTTACGTCGGTAAACGGCCAGTGGCTTTCAAGCAGACACATGAGCTCTCGTGATTCTCCGTAATGCGGTTCGCAGAGAGCTGGATTAGCAAAGGACGCAGGGGACGTTTCCTCTCTATAGTCAGACATTTGAACATCCAGGGTGACTCGGAAGAAGACGGATGCTGCTGAGCCAGGATACCAAAAGCACTCGGACAAGCTGGGTCAGACAGATCCATGACGGATACCATGCTTGGACTCGATCATGGATGCGACGCGATGCTGACCTAAAGGACGACAATATGCGCTAATGCTCATAATTCCGCCATCTGATTAGTCTCAGGAGAATGACTTCCTGTCTTTTGATACGAGCAGCCATTCTACGGCTTCTTCGGCGCCGTCATTGTAAGTCTCTGATGCCTTCGTGGCAGGAGACCATGTTCTCCCTCTGTTCTCGGTGGCTGTTGTAATGCCTCTTTGCTTTTTCAGGGTGATGAAAATGCATGGGTATCGCCTACCGCTTTCTTCCTGCTCGCTTTCAGTTGTTACACCATCGTTGCACATGCTTTTTTCTAGCACTGTCACATTGGCCCGATCGAGTCTCTGACAGCGCCGCAATGACCTCTTGCGACGACATCATCCTGCAGCTTGTCCTCGAATCTAAGAAAACAAGCGAGGAGTTTCTGGCGCCTAAGACTTCGCACAATTTTGAGTTTCCTCGGCTGTGTTGCCTGAATATCACTACCTATCTCGGTCAAGGCAACGCACTGAAGTAGGTTGTAGCTGGCCGGGCTGGTAGCCCCTCTGAACTGGATTCTTCTTACGCTTACGCATATTGCCGAAAGCTTTGGATGTTGGTCCATTAAGAATTGACTATTAATTTTTCTTGATGGGTGATCTTGGTGGTCGTGGTCCGGCTCGTCCAATCTGAGCAGCTGTTGCACAGAAGCGGCACGGATCCAAGGCAGCAGTCAGTCGCTTATATCCAGACGTTCCAAGACACGGCTCAGTGAGGCTGTCTTGCCGGATGGAGGGGCGGGTGGAAGCGAGGTTCATCCGACTGGCTGTGATCATCTTGTCACAGCCTCACAGATGGATATGAAAAATACGAGGCGAGCCAGTAAAATCATACTCAATACTCTCTCTCGGCAGAGAGCTGGATGTGAAAGATATTGACACACCTCTTGCTATGCACTCAAGCACAAGTTGGGCCTGAAGCGACCGACGCATCGCTCATCAGCATAACGGAAACATCGAACAATTCGGAAGATATACCTAGAAAGTGACAGTCGAGTCATCGTCAGGGTCAGGCACAAGCCAAACCAAACATCTGGAGAGGATAAGCAACTAAACCAGAAGATTCCGAACGCCTCTCACGCTTCTCATTCGCTCATAGCTGGTTCATGTGAGCATTGGGCGGATATTCAGGAATAGATCGGCTCGCGGGTGAGAGGCTTTGGCCTATGATGGTTCGTCACGGCGGATCTTCCCCCCGCATTACTTCAATTTTGCAATCAAACCCAATTGTTGATTGGATCAAGGATATATTACTGTCTATCAGCAGCCTTGAACATCCCCCGCTTTCTGCAATGCGGGGAATATCCCCGTCGACCTTCTTCAACGGCCCACCGCCATTCGATCATTACCGGCTCCCAAAAACCTGATCTGCTGACCCTCTCGGCATTCTTGGAGGAGTCGTCCTGTCTATGAAACGACTTGCCAGCCTCGGTTCTTGAGCTTCATGTGCCTTTAGGATGGCTGGTTTTTGTGTCCTGACGCTATGTTTGCTCTCTTCTTCGCGGTTGACTTGTCGCCCTGAGCATCCAGTGGTACCCCAAATATCAGGCTGACATTTCTCGGTCCCTGCCAAATCGGGTCTTCTTCTCCGTCTCTGCGATGATTGACAGGGGTTAGTCCTGATTTTCTGGGCTAAAGTGCGTGAGGAGCGTCAGATATGGATCTTCTTGTCACAGCCGGGGCATGCCCCGATATGTACCGAACATATCGAGAACAACGGGGTCCAGACCGAGGAGACATGTGCATCTAGATACAGACTGGGTGATGGCTGGGGAATCAATGAAGGATAAGTACTGCGTACGCCCGCTTCTTCCAACTGATGGGACTTGAAATGGACAGGCCTCTTCCCAGTGTCCTCTTGCCTTCAGACCCATAGGCTGAACAGGCTGACCGACGCAATGCATCTCATCCGGACTCTTCTGCCCCTTCTGGCCCTTTCACCCGCCGTGCTGGCGGCCCCGGCCAAGCGATCTGCGCCTACTGTCACGATCGCATCTCCCGCGGCCACCATTGTTGGGTCTTCCGGCACGGTAGAGAAGTTCAATGCCATCCCCTTCGCCCAGCCACCCACGGGATCCTTGCGTCTGAAGCATCCTCAGCCGATCGAGACCTCCCTGGGCACTGTTGACGGCACTGGCAGCGCCAGGTCGTGCCCGCAATTCTATTTCTCGACGGACAACAGCGAGTTTCCCGGGTCCATCACGGGCCTATTGGCAAACATACCCCTCTTCCAGACTGTGACAAATGCCGGAGAGGATTGTCTGACGCTGAATGTCGCCCGTCCGTCCGGCACAACGCCAGACTCAAAGCTGCCGGTCCTGGTGTGGATCTACGGCGGAGGTTTTGAGCTGGGCTCAACGGCCATGTATGATGGCACTTCGCTGGTGGCAAGCTCAATCGACCTGAAAATGCCAATTATCCTTGTCGCGATGAACTATCGAGTGGGAGGATTTGGGTTCATGCCCGGAAAGGAGATCCTTGCGGATGGCGCGGCCAACCTGGGGCTCTTGGACCAACGCTTGGCCCTGCAGTGGGTGGCGGACAACATCGCAGCCTTCGGCGGCGATCCCGACAAGGTGACCATCTGGGGAGAGTCCGCGGGCTCCATCTCTGTCTACGATCAAATGATCCTGTATGATGGCGACAATACCTACAGGGGGAAGCCACTGTTCCGGGGCGGCATAATGAACTCGGGTAGCGTGATCCCGGCGGATCCCGTAGACGGGGTCAAGGGCCAGCAGGTATATGATGCGGTTGTGGACTATGCCGGCTGCTCATCGGCGGCAGACACGCTGGAGTGTCTGCGCGGATTGGACTACACTGATTTTCTAAATGCGGCCAACGCTGTGCCGGGTATCCTGAGCTACCATTCGGTGGCCTTGTCATATTTGCCTCGACCGGACGGCAAGGTAATCACTGCCAGTCCGGACGTCTTGGGCAAAACGGGCAAATACGCGGCCGTACCAATCATCATCGGCGATCAGGAGGATGAAGGGACGCTCTTTGCGCTCTTCCAGTCCAACATCACCACAACCACTCAGGTTGTGGACTACCTGGCCAAGTATTTCTTCTATGGGGCGACGCAGGACCAGCTCGAAGAGCTGGTGGCCACATACCCGGACGTCACAACAGACGGCTCGCCCTTCCGCACAGGCATCTTCAACAACTGGTACCCGCAGTTCAAACGATTGGCGGCCCTGCTCGGCGATCTCACCTTCACCCTGACGCGCCGAGCATATCTCAAATACGCGACGGAGATTAAACCCGACCTGCCCTGTTGGTCATACCTGTCATCGTACGACTATGGGACTCCCATCATGGGAACTTTCCACGGCAGTGATATTCTGCAAGTGTTTTATGGCATTCTGCCGAATTACGCGTCGCGAGCGATTCACACGTACTATTTCAGCTTCGTGTATGATCTAGATCCGAACTCGCGCCGGGGTAGTCTTATGGAATGGCCGCAATGGAATGAAGGCCAGCAGCTGATGCAGTTCTTCAACGACCATGGGGCATTGCTGGCCGACAATTTCCGCAATGACACGTACAACTTCATTCTGGAGAATGTGGATTCATTCCATATCTAGTTTAGTATATAATCTGCGACATGCGCATTACGACTCCGATTAACTGCGATGAATTAATGAATGGATATGATTTGACCGATGATCCCATCTTGCAGAAACGGATCGATAGTTGGCCCACCGTAAGATTGGTGCATGACTCGCAGGAGAATTAGATTCCACCAAGCTTTCTTCTTCGACGCAATAAAAAGCCACAGCTGGCAGTCTGCAGAGGTCCTCCATCGACAGGGGACGGCGATTTTGCGAGCCGCGGTCGATGGCCTACTAGATTGATTGGAAGAGAGATGCCAGGCTATATTGCAGTTCATCGATCTATGCAACATAGATTCGGACATCACTTCAGACCATAGCGACAATACGCCTTTTCAGAAAGTAGGACAGTCTACATAAAGACGACCATCACCACGCAGTTATCGAACGGAATTAACACAACCTTTCCAACAACGGCTCCTGTTCCATACATACTTGGGATTCTGACCTTGGGATCAAGCGCATTCGCCGCTTAATCTCATCTTTTCCGCCAGTCTTCGGATGTGGACTCATGGCTCATGACCGAGGTAGAGTATGCGCGCACCACGATCCTGGTACTTCATCATGCCCTTGTGGACTTTGTACTGATCGCTCAGACTTCTACATGTGCACCAGCGACTCCGCCCTAGTCATGAAGACGCTCGTGGACCTGTTCATGAATGGTGATGACGGCCTTTTGTCTACTTTCAGGAGCACTTCAGCGCCCAGGCTATCATCTAGAACGTTTCCAACCTGTCCGGGGATCTTTCGAATGTTTGGCTTCGTGAGCATTGTCGTATGTTCCCTTTGCTTTCATTCTCGATTGCGTTTTCACGGCTCTAATCCCCGTGATAAGGAAACATATTCCCTGTCCAACGGCTCATGCTCGAACAATACTCCAAGGCTGATGACTCGTAGCTGTCTGCCCGTGATTTGACCTGGTCTTATGCCGCCCTATCGACAGCCATCAGCGGCCGCATGGGGCGAAACATCTGCTAGCAGCGTTTCCGCGACATGTTTCGCCACATCCGCCACAAGGACCTATTTCAGCGTGACAATCACCCGATGACCCAGTAGGCTCACCAGCTCAGGAGCTACGACTACTACTAGGCGACGTCCACAACCTCCAAGACTACAACTACCGCTTGCACGACCTCGACCTCGGTGGCCGTTACTTTCGATGTGCTGGTGACAGCTACCTACGGGGAGATGATCAAGATCGCCGGCTCGGTTTCCGACTTGGGAGCTGGGATACAGATGATGCTGTGGCCTTAAATGCGGACGAATACACGTCGGGCAATCCCCTGTGGACGGTGAGAGTGGATCTTCCTGCAGGAGAGGAGCTGGAATACAGGTACTTTGCGTTGAGGAGGACGGAACGGTGGAGTTGCATGATCATCATACTATCAAATGGCATCATACTGGAATCATGTCTGGCCTAGTATAGAAAGCTTCTTAGGCGAATCTCAACTCTCAAACGAAAACACAACTTCTACTGGAGTGTGTGGACGGGGCTATGGGCTATCTGAGTCATGTTAGTCAGAGACATGATTTAGGCGAGATACCCTGTTGATTCAAGCAACTGACTCGCCTTTGATACCTGTGCTAACATTGATGAGCTCATCTTAAGGCGGAGCACGTAATTGCTTCGGCCCACAGCAGACTAACTCTACTCTGGTATAGTCAATTGGCTTTCTATATTCTGGCTCCAATTGATTCAATCTCTCTGTATCTTGAATATACATGAATCAAAGTATCTACAGCCGATATCATCATGTGGACTGCTTCAACTGCCGCCTTGTGCATCCGATGGGGAAATCCGGGGAAAACGAGCAAGGTTCAGGATCCCAGACTGCAGGCAATAAATGCCGACATATACATAATACCTGGTCTAGGTAGTATATAAGCATTTCGCCGTGACTCCTGATTAGCCAGAGCTGCGATGCAACTTGTCGTTATTGGCTGGAAATGGAGCCAGAGTGGGCTAAAACGGCAATTTCCTCGACTCCCACGCTTCTTGGCCTTTTCCCTCCTCCTATGACATCCCATCGTGAACATTAGCTTCTGGTCCAATTGTGGACTTATCATGGTATTCGTCGCTCAGATCTTTGGAGATCAGAATTATTGACCTTTTTGCCGACCGGCAATCCTGATTCACTGAATCACTGATTGTTGACTTCTTGCGGATCAACACAGCCCTTGCGCGGAAACTCTCCTGTTTCAGCTGCATCTCTCAGCTCTGAGAGTTGACCGCCAGAGTCAGAGTCTTGAATGAAAGGAAGCACTGAACTATTTAATCGCATCATCCCGCTGTCATAAGATGCAATATTCTCGCATATCCACACGTCAATCTCTTAAAAGCTGCAAGCTCACCGCCACAACGTCACTGTGCAAGCCTCCCTTCTTATCACTTTGTGCTTTTCGATTCTCTTGAACATGAAGCTTCATGGTCTCATAGCCCTTTCCGGGCTTCTAGCGGCCTCAGAGGCTGTATCCTCCGGCCAGGATACCCTCATCCTGCCCAGGAAGCAGGAAAAGCGGCAGCCGAACGTGCTGTTTATCATGTCCGACGATCAAGATTTGGAACTGAATTCCCCAGCCTTCACGCCGTATATCCGGAAACATATCCGAGACAAGGGCGTCGAGTTTACCAATCACTTCGTGACAACCTCCCTCTGCTGTCCGTCGCGGGTCAGTTTGTGGACGGGGCGGCAGGCTCACAACACCAATGTAAGTATTGTGTCTGACAGGAAGGGCGGGAACGATGGCTGACAGAATGCGCAGGTTACAGATGTCTCGCCACCATGGGGTGCGCTGGCTTTTCTCGCCTGAAACACATGGGTAGATGCTGACGAGAGAATAGGAGGATATCCCAAATTCGTGTCGCAGGGTTTCAACGAGGCCTGGCTCCCGGTGTGGCTGCAGGAAGCCGGCTACAACACTTACTACACGGGTAAACTCATGAACGGCCACACGACGAGTAACTACAACTCCCCCTTTCCCAACGGGTGGAATGGATCGGACTTTTTGCTTGATCCATACACATATTCCTATCTCAACTCCACTTACCAGCGGAATCGCGAGCCCCCCAAGAGCTATGCAGGCAACTATACGACAGACGTGATTACAGAAAAGGCCTTGGGCTTTCTCAATGACGCCCTAAGCAGTGACCGGCCATTTTTCCTTGCCGTTGCTCCCATTGCGCCGCATTCCAACATTGATCCTAGTGCGCTGGGCCATGGGGGCACGAAGGGTACATTGATGACCGCTCCCATTCCTGCGGAGCGACACAAGAATCTCTTTCCAGATGCCAAAGTGCCGCGGACGGCCAATTTCAACCCCAAAGTGCCTACCGGAGGCGGTTGGGTGCAGAACCTACCGCTGGCAAATCAGACTGTCATCGACTACCAGGATCATTTCTACCGCCAGCGATTGCGCTCGCTACAGGCGGTGGATGAGATGGTTGATGCTCTTATCACGCGACTGGAGGAAAGTGGTCAGGCCGAAAACACGTATATTATCTACACTGCGGACAATGGGTTCCACATTGGCCAGCACCGGATGCCGCCTGGTAAGTCGTCTGGATACGAAGAAGATATCCACGTCCCTTTCTATATCAGAGGACCCGGCATCCCCGAGGGCATTGACGACGACTCGGTCACCACACACATTGATCTGGCTCCGACCTTCTTCAAGCTTGCTGGGATCCCTCTGCGAGAGGACTTCGATGGCACTCCGATGTCTATCGCAAAGGGTGCCAAAGGCATCGCCCACGAACATGTAGCAGTGGAATTCTGGGGTAAATCGCCGCTGGAGGGAGAATACGGCGCCTTGGGTGAGTTCAACTGTTGACAAGTGTCTTGTCCAAGCATTACTGACGACTCGCAGCACCTGGCGACTCGTTCTCCATGCCCAACAACACGTACAAATCCGCCCGTATTGTTGGCAACGGATACAGTCTGTACTACTCGGTCTGGTGCAACAACGACCACGAGCTGTACGATATGCACCAAGATCCCTACCAGGTCAATAATCTCTATACCAACGCCAATGCGACGACCCCTCATCTACTCGGCCGCGATCTGTCCAACGTCATCTCCCGACTTGACGCGCTGCTGATGGTTCTCAAGTCATGCAAAGGCGATACCTGCATCCAGCCGTGGGACGTGATCCATCCGGATGGCTCGGTGAAGGATCTACGGGATGCGTTGAACAAAAGGTATGATGAGTTCTATCGTGCCCAGCCCAAGGTCTCGTACTCGGCCTGCGAAGGAGGGTATATTGTCAGTTCGGAGGGACCACAGAATGGATTGGTCTATCGCGATGGATTGAGCTGGGAGGCCTGGACTTGATACATTATGTACGTATAGAAGATAGACAGTCAACTAGATTCAGATTGCTGGATATATACAGCAATTAGAATGCACAAGAACCTTAAAATAGCTCCTTTTGAATACTCATTCAGAATTGACGTCAATAGTACTGCCGGTCTCGCAGGGTTCGGCTTCAGAGTACCTTATAGTCCGAGCAGGCCTTCTGGAACATCAATATGTCGCTTAACCATTCATTTTAAAATCTCAGATAACATCATTGAATGCCATTGGAGAGAAAGGCAGAGTCGAGTCAACTGGCGATCGCTAGCGGAAACGTCAAACAGACTATGATTGCGCCATTCTGCCTGCTGCTCACTCAATCAGTCGTTACACAATGACAACAGCGGACGCGCAATTCATGAGTCGACAGTATGCCCGCAAGAGGAATTGCTGGAAATATCTAAAGACAGCACGGTGTCAGCAACTGCGTTGACAAATTCCCAGCAGAAACCCCATTCCACCATGGCGATACAACACCCCGTCTCCGGGGACCTCTCCATCTATCCCACCGAAAAGGAATTCATCCATGATGCCACCACCTCAGCCAGCGACTCTGAGATTGAGATTGTCCAAAACTGGAGCGCCAAGGAAGAGGCAGCCGTTCGGCGCAAGTTCGTTCACATTTCCGAGTCCCCCTACTCACGCACTGACACCTTCAGGATCGACTTCATCCTCCTCCCCATCCTGGGCATCGCCTTCTTCGCGCTGCAAATCGACAGAGGAAACATCAGCGCCGCATTAACCTCCACCATCACGGAGGACCTGCGCATAACCACCAACCAGATCAACGTCGGCACGCAGCTGCTCTCCGCGGGCATCGTCATCACCGAGATCCCCTCGAACATTATCCTGCAGCGGATCGGCCCACAGGTCTGGCTCTCCGGGCAGTTGTTTGCCTGGGGCCTTGTGGCGACCTTTCAGGCGTTTGTGTCGAGCTATCCTGCGTATCTGGCGACGAGGCTGTTGTTGGGGATGTTGGAGGGGGGGTTCATTCCGGGTGGGTTTGTCTCCGGGTAGATTAGGCTAGAGTGAAGGCTGACCGAGTAGGCGCGCTTTATTACCTCTCGACATGGTATAAGAAAGATGAGACGAGTTTCCGGACGACGCTCTTCTTCTTTGGGCAGATGTTTGCGGCGGCAACGTCGAGTTTGATCTCGGCGGGGTTGCTGAGGTTGAACGGCAAGGGGGGATTGGAGGGTTGGAGGTGGATTTTTCTGGGTATGCGGCTTGGATCAATGCTGAGGGTGTCTTGGCTGATGGCGTACAGTGGAGGGGCTCATTACCATCTTCGCCGGAGTCGTCTTCACCCTGCTTGTTCCCCCCAAGGCCGGCAATGGGAAGGCGTTGATCAGCGCCGGGCGTTGGAGCTACTTCACCCCCCGCGAATCCCAGATCATTGTCAATCGCGTCCTCCTCGACGATCCTCGCAAAGCGCAAGGCCATGTCAAGATCACAGGCTCGGATATCTGGAAGACGATCCGCCAGCCGCGGACGCTGCAGCACGTCTTCATCACCCTGGTCGCCATGTCGGGCTTCCAGGGCCTCACGCAGTACACGCCGAGCATGATCAAGTCCTTTGGGTTTGCGCCCATCCGAGCCAACGCCCTGGCTTCGGTCCCCATCTACGCCAGCATGGTGTGGACCTTGATCCTCTCGTACCTCGCGTAAGTGCCTGACTCTAACGAGAGGAACACTAGCTGAACGAGCAGTGATCGCATCGGCCACCGCGGCCCCTTTGTCCTCCTCTCCATCACCTGGAACGTCATCTCCTACACCTGTCTGCGCATGACACCCTTCTCCTCGGACAGATGGCACAAGTACGCCGTCCTGACCATCGCCAACGTCGCTTACTGCAGCATGCACGTGCTCAACGTGGGCTGGCTGTCCGTTTACTGCAAGACCCCGCAGGAACGGAGCATCTCCATGGCGTAAGTACTCTTGCCTCCTCGTCTGTCCGCCCGTCTAATGAGCATTCCAAGATTGATCGTCATGGCGGCGAATTGCGCGGGGATCTCCGGCTCGCAGATTTTTCGCACGGCAGATGCGCCTAGATATCGCAAGGCGCTGACGGCCGTTTGCGTGTTGGCGGCTGTCTCGTGGGTGCAGACCTTGGCTCTGGGGGTGCAGTATTTCTTTCGGAGGAGGGATAGTAAGAAGGGTGCCGAGGATTGTTAACTTATTTTACTCTAGACTCATGAGAGCACTGATAATGTCTTAGACATGGGAACCTTCCCGCTGCTTCCTCTATGTTGAAGGTACTATGGAATCAAGTTCAATTGGTGCATTAATTACATCCGGACCTCGCAGTCCACCGTCGCAATAATGTGAATGGCAGAGGTTCGTAAAGGATCACTTGAAGGCAATAAGGTATCAGCAATAGACAGTGCAAATGTCAATCATAAAACCACTCGACTAAAAGGTGTCTCGACGACGATTTCTAGCGTAGTAGACATGATAGTGCGATACGTGTTCAACAACAACTGCCTGGAGGTACCGGTAACAAGAGCTCTAAAGACCAGCAGGAAGAACTGACTTAGAGGACAGGCGAGCAAGGAACCAAAGATGTATTGAAGGGTTGTGGGTGGGATTCAATGCTTGTGACTAAGTACTGTCTCTTTCTCTTGAGATACACTACTGTGGTTTCTCTGTCTTGCACTTATAAGAACCGTCTTGCTTGCTACAATTATCATACCTTCAAGTAATCCGATCGAGGACTTCATGACAACCTGATTGCAACGTGTGCAATGAGCGTATCGCTCCCATCTCTTCCTCTCAAAGATCAAACCCATCGAGCCAACACGCTACGTATCGGGAACCATCAGTCGATCGATATCCGGTCCTATATCTATCAGCCATCATTGAAGTCCAAGGGAGAAAGCGACCTACCATAGCCATCCCCATACCCACTAAAGGTAACGGTATTCGCACTCCCACTCTCAAGCTCAACATGCAACGTCGAAGACGCAGGCGTATTCCCACCCCCCGAGGGCAGAAACGCCAGAACCTGCGCCTTCCCATTCACGCTGACAGTTGCATACCGCTGGCTGGAATCGCCGTTCTCGTACTTCACGCGGATAGTGCTCGTGGTGGACGCACTACTCTCAACGCCTACGATCTGCAGCGTCCCGTCCGACGGCCCGCCAATCCAGCCGACGGATTTGCTGCCGGAGCACCCGCTGCAGGAGAGGACTTTGGCGCCGTTGGAGAGAACGCTGGTGGAGGATTCGGCTTCGGGGGTGGTTTCGGCGGGACCGACGGTCCAGGATCCCTGTAGGGGGAGGATCCAATTTATTTCGTTTTTCTGGTCGGCAGTGTGAGTTATGGTTTCTATAAGGTGAGGTCTGTCTTACCAGTGTGGCGGTGGTTCCGTCCAGGGTCAGAGGCAGCCAGATGTATGTTGATGCCATGAGGTTGGTTGATATCCAACGGTCACCCATGTACCTGATAGGGTTAGACTCATACAATATTTGCTGGAAGGGAGGTATCACATTACTGAGTTGCCAACTCCAAGGATGAAGGTTGTCTGGGAATTGAAAGTGTTTGATCCTGTGGACGCGAAGTTTGCCCAAGAGCTCCAGGTGCCGTTGAGGTTTGTAGAAGTGGTATACTTGTTGTCGTTGGTGGCTATAGATCAGGGTCAGTAGAGCTATGTAGAACGACACAATGGGCACATACACCATCCTGCAGATAGTTAGCCAGAGCAAGCAGAAGAATGAGGGATTAAGGTACCGGTTAACTGTGAACCAAACAAAAAGTACACTCCGTTCTTTTTATACATGGCAGGAGCCTCGATATGCTCCGGAAAGAGGTGCGTAGTAGAAGTCACATTCGTATAGTCGTTGGTCAATCTGTTAATCCTCAGTCCATTTGGACGCTATGGACGTCAGCGTTCCTAAACCAATAAGGTGGATCTCCTAAACCTACATCCTCAGTGAGCAGATACGCCGACCCGTCGTCGTCCTTGAATAAGCCCATGTCGCGCGACTGGTATCCTAGGGGCCGGAACGAGCCTCTAGGCCAGAGAGTTAGGGTTGATCATTGTACATCACACGGTGTCAGGACCTTACAGGTAAGTGTACGTCCCACAAACACTTGACGAAGTCGCAACTCCAGTCTTAGCCTCGGCATAGGAACTGTCATCGATATGCATCCACATCACGTATCTGCGCGTGGCCTCGTTGTAAATGACCTTGGGCCGCTCCACAACCCGGTTGGGCCCGAGATCACCACTACTCTGCCGAGAGAGGAGTTCCCCTACATATGTCCATTCCACGAGATTCTGGCAGGCATTAGCAGCTGGTCGGAGGACTATCAGGGAAGTTCATGAACCTACCTTGCTGGAGTAACAGTTGATAGACTGAAACGCACTCCCGTTGAGCTTGTTTTCACCGATCCAGTAGTAAGTCGAGTCGATTTCGATGATTCCTTGACGGCCACAGGTCTTTAATGATTATGTCCATCTGGGAAAGGTCAAGTATGCTTACCTCCACCGTGCGCTTGGACATGCTGGTTAGTACCACTGGCAGTCCATGTAGCTCCAGGAACCTGGTCATGTTAGCAAGAAGTTATTACCACGTCAGCAATTCTAAGCTAACAATCTGCAGAGAAGCAATGGCTATTTGTGCGAGAGCAAGAGCAGCAATCAGACGGCTCGTAAGCAACATCCTGATAATCCCGTACTTCGCCAGAGATCCTTTGAGTTTGACAATCAAGCGAGATGGTAGCAATCAGTCCTGCAAGCCATGAATATTCTACATTTATACCGTAGAGAAGCGGGGTCGGCAGAAGCATGGAATCAAGGCTTAATTGCGGAGCATCTTCAGCCTGTATTGTCTGCAGCCGGACATATTGTCGGACGAACGGCCGCTGCAGATCAATCTGGAGAAATAGAACCCCACAATCAGCGTCCAACAGGAAAATCATTGTGGACCTAGGACCGGGGGATCTACAAGGCCTGAGACATAGTCCGGGGCAAATCTACCCGACGAATAGCCCGTTGATGATGGAATCTATCAGAGAAATACCATCGCATGTCCATATATCATTACACCGGTAGAATAGCTCAAAGATAAACAAACAAAAGACAAACCCCTCGTATGCAACTCATGATACACAAGGCGAATTATCGAAATAGAGCATCCAGTTCCATAGATCTTCCACATTAAATGACTCAAAGGGAAACAATGTCCCCATCTCGCTGACGCAATCTTCCGTTGTTTCCAGGTCGCTCATATTTCCAGACGGATGAGGATGTATCACACCTTCATTGCCGGCTCCACGCGTCGTTGGTAGATGGTACCCATTCCGTTGATTGAGTGGGCTAAGGACTATTGAATCTGCATCATCTGGAGCTCGTAGTCGCTGATCGAGGAGCTCATAACGGCTCTGATGGCCCGTCGGCCTACCTGATGAGAGGTCCTGACCGACTAGACTGTGTATCGCCGGTAGAGGAATCTGTGCGGCACTGCTATTGCTAGCGTGATCGATGTGACTTGATGGCTGATGGTAGCTTTTGCTCATGTGTGGTATCGAGTATGAACTGGTCGTCTGGCTGTTACGAATGTGTGCCACTACCTGATCATACAGGAAAGCGAGACCTGGGAATTCAGTCAGTGGCATTCTAATAGAGTAGAGATAAAGAGGAGCTTGCCCACCCTCAACAAAGCGAGAATCTGGGTTGCACTGTGAAAACTGTAGAATCGTATACTCCAAGCATGCATTCAGAAGCTTTACAGACACTCATTAGCCACGCCTTCATCTCAGGGGTGAGGATTGACGGTAATTACCTGCAAATCCATCGCCTGAAGCCGAGACCCCGGTTGCTTCACCAAATAGATAGCCAGCACAATCGAGGCTAAAAGAAAAGGACCCCCCGACAGGACGCGCGAATCAGCCTTCCGGTCACCGATCTCCACACTCAACTTGGCAATGGCGCGCGCACTCGCGACGCAGATTGACTCTCCTCTCCGTAACCGATGCTGCGACGGATCCTCCGCACAATATCTGCTCACCTCCGCTTCAAGCCGGGACGAAGCGGCTAGTAATGTAATCATCGCGCTATGATACTGGATAGACAGCATGGCAACGATGTGAAATTCATCCGCCGGGCAAAAGATGTCGTTTCCCGGACGAAGCTCCACGGGGATCTGGTTCGCCCATGCTAACAGTTCCCGGTCCAGCTGTGCGGTGTCTCGAAGGATTTCCTGCACACTACGAGTTCCAAGCTGGCCATGATTATAGATATGCTGGCTAATCCGTCCTTGATACTCTGATAATTGGTAATGCCATTTCAGGAAGTGATGATCCTGTGGGACAAAATCTGGCCCGATTCCAGGAGCATGGGCAGCTATGGCTGTAGGGAGGCCCGAGTCAACCTGCATCATCCGCTCGAGACAGCAGCATGCCGAC
Organism: Aspergillus thermomutatus; assembly: GCF_002237265.1. Taxonomy (NCBI): domain Eukaryota; kingdom Fungi; phylum Ascomycota; class Eurotiomycetes; order Eurotiales; family Aspergillaceae; genus Aspergillus; species Aspergillus thermomutatus. Next base: position 16,058 of record NW_020798176.1, on the reverse strand, counting down.
CATATCAGAGAATACAAACTGCGATCCGCTGCTGTGGCTTGATTCTGTTGTAGCTTTGCAGGGCGGTGAATCCCAAGAGAGTACGCCATCCGAATAGCCATTCCTATTGCTTGCCGGCCAAGACCCTCCTGATTCCGGCTGCGATATGTGATGGCGAAGAGGACCAGCGCCTGGACGGCGGGGACGTATGGAAGAACAATGAGATGCGACAAGAGCCCGGTGGCAGCTCGAAGATAGAGCTCGCCATCCCTGGTCACACTCTGGGATGACTCGTCTGCTCCAAGGCTCATAATCAAGTATGCACTGACCAGTGACGGTACCCTTTCGCGCGACAGGTGACTGAAGCCATCGCTGCTATCGGCAAGTTGAGTCACGGCATTCCGGAGCTCGTCAAGATCAAAGATCGGGTAGAGAATATAAATCCGCGTGCAAAAGGCTTTTAGATATCGATCTCGCGTCTCCTGGGTTGGCAGTGGTGGTAGGGATGGTGTTAGTGGAATATCCAGCTCCTCGGAATGTCTCATCCCATATTGGAAGACCCCTGAGACAGGCTGCAGATGTGCAGCTTTGAGAAACACGTCAAGTGACTTGGCGAGACACTGGGAGCTGGTGCCCCCTACCACTTTCATCCGATTGGTGCCATGTTCGATGTTCTCGGACGTTTTAAACGGATGATGAACAGGCGACTCATCGTTCGTAGCAGAGACAGCATCGCGCTGTACCGCAACAGCTGCTGCAACATGCTCAACTACGGGTCTCTCATCCTGAGGCCGAGGCACACCATTGCCACTAGTGACACCGATGCCTGGCGATCTTTCAGGAATGTCGATCCATTCCCGTAAGCCAGGAATTCCGGGCCGTTGAGGATCGGTAGTCACACAATCCTGGTTTCGAACGCGACAGTTCTTGCATCTGGGATAGTCCGCATCACATTTGACCTTGCGCTGCCGGCAGAGGTTGCAGGCCATAGACAGGCGCGGTCGCTTCGGGGCCGACGGCCGATCCATTTCGGCGGTGTTGCTTCACAGTATTGCATGCATCATACGAGACTTGGGCCACTTCAGAGGGGTTAATTTGCATTATGACCGAAGTACTCCGAGGTGACAATTGACAGTTGCAGCCAGCATATACAAGACAATCATTCATTACCCCAGACCGACAACAAGGGCAAATGCGGGGTAGACCATGTGGGGGCTGCCGCGTGTGGGTCTGGGCCGGCAATGCAGCCAATCGGCTTGTCGTATGCATCACACCCATTCGGCCTGTTCAGGTGACCTGGCATTCTCAGCCTGAGGCAGCTCGGCTCCAATCGGTGTACGTCTATTTCTAATCACTGCTCCCGGAAACTCAATGAAAAGGGCCAAGTCCGTCTTAAATAGATCCACAAGCTCACAGCTCAACACTCTGAACGAAGAACATGACTCGGTGCAAACACTATCCTCATGAACTATCCTGAAGCGTGACCATGCTCATCAAAGCGGCCGTGAGAACCTCCTTGGTTGCCGGAGTTTGCGCTCCGTTCTATGTACCTTATACTCGGTCAAAAGTACCGGCTCAGTGCCTATCAAAGACAGTTCACAGGTAAGCTCGATCAATCCTGAATCGAGGTTTCGGCGTAGAATCTACCTGCTGATCTATCTGAGTAGAGAATACCCTGCCATCGGTCCACTGTTTCATCTATATTGATTAGGGTCGGATGTTCTGGAGTCCTGGGTTGTACCACAAATGTACAGACAGTTACGCATGAATGTAGACAATGAGGAAAACGATGCAAGTATGAGAATCTAATACTAGCTGGGTAGAGATGGTTGTCTATGGCATGCAAGCTGCAAGCGGAGCCTCAAGAGCAGAAGTGGAATATCTTCGGCATAATAATAATGATTGACCTCTCATTCACAGGAATATATAGTTGACTCTTAGCCTAGTATTTGAGGTGGCCTGGTTCAAGGGATTATTGAAGGCTTTTGATCAGCCCCGAAACAACGTGATTATCCATATTCTCATCTCTAAAGTCGAACGGGATCATATATTTACTTGATGACCTCAGATAAAAGGCAAAATGACTGAACTGGGGTAATCTCCACCACAATGAACGAAATGCTTCCCCCGATTCAACTCATGCTCCGGACGGGGCTTCGACCACGTCTTATACTCGGCAATACTGGGATATTGACCCGAAACCTGCAAGCAATTAGTATCATCAAACTTGAAAAGGAGGAAATGAGCTTACCCGTAGGCTGATCGACTCTCCGGCGTCAAAATCGACGCCCATCGCCCAAATACCAATCTCCAACCGCACAATCTGTCCAGGCTTGATCTTTTCCTGCTTCCTGTGAGGATGGAAGGAAAACTGGGGGTGGATGCTCTTCGATTCGTCAATGGCCCGGTGAGAGGCACGGAGGATACCCACTGATCCCAGGTGAAGGTTCAGACTGGCCTGGTCCTTGGGAGGGATCTGATCGATCGACTCGACAGGCGTGGCTTCAATAGGGAAGTTCAGGTGCATCAGTGGCTTGCCATTCTTATCGAGCTTGCGCAAGATGGCAAAGACGACGAAGTCATCGCGATCCTCGCAGGACATATACAGGACGGCCTTGGGGAGACCGATCAGTCTCGCTGGCTGGTCAAAGGTATGAGTGAAGGCGAGGAAGTCGCTGGACTTTTCCGAATCATAGGACAATGTTTCGTACTTGGCGACCGGGCTCTGGCTGAGAGACTTGTCTCCGGACAGGAAGAACTCGCGATACTCGGTGTTGGGGACAGGAAAATCCTCGAGGACAATATTATTGATGGCGGGACGATCGCCAAACTGCAACGCCGACCAGCGCACCTTGGGGGTCTTCTTCTCCCATCCATTGCCAAGGCCCTTGAGGTAGCGGTCGAAGAACACTCCCAGCTCTTCCATGGACTCGGGGCAACTGTACAGTTCATACCACTCCTGCTTGCTGCCCCATTGAATCCATTTCTGGTCGTGCGGGATCTCCAGCCACGCCCGGACAGAACCCATCGTGTGAATGGAACTGACGTCGGATCCGCGGATGTACACCGGGAACTGGATCTTGGTCATGTCCACGCGCTTATCCTCCCAGAAGGGATTGGAGACCGGGGAGCGGCGGTACATCTCCTCGAAATCTTCAATGCCGGAATTCTCGTGCCCTCGCACAATCTCCTTGGTGATCAGATCGAAATTGCTCATAGAGAACCATCCGCCGCGACAGAACTGCTCGCGGTAGATATCGCCCGAGCCCTCCCAGGGCGCGATGGCCTTGAGCGAAGGGGGCTGCTGCGAAGCAATGAACCACTGCGAGATAGCCAGAGCCGAGTTGCCAGCCATACCGATGCAGCCATTGCACCAGTCCATCTTTGCAATGGCTTCGACAACATCGTATCCGTCTTCGGCTTCCTGCTGACCCATAACCCCGATCAGACCGTCGCTGTTGCCGGCGCCACGCGAATCAACTCTAACGATCGCGTAGCCTCTAGGGCACCATGCCTGGGGATCGAGGCCTTCAAACTTTTCTAAACCGCTTAGGTCTGAGCTGGGCACGCAGCATTTCCATGTGCACATGGGCAGCATGTCCAGCGCGCTGTATTTCTTGCCATAGAAGGACCAGCTCAGAACCGCGGGGACGGGCTCTGTGATGTCCGCCGGGCGGTAGACGTCGACGTACAGGCGAACGCCATCGCGCATGACGATTTCCACATTGTGGTCGACGCGAATGGGAGACTTCAAAGGCTTTGCGTTGAAGCCGTTCCATCCGGCGGGAAGGACTTCAGTCTTGCCGGGGTGGAAACCAGTATAGCCATTCTCCCCAATCTGGGGGCGCTTGATGCGCTTGTATGCGGCTTGAAGAGGAGGGGGCATTCTAGATAGTATGAATTACTTGATGGACTTGACAGGGGGGATATTCTTGTCGTGAATAGGGCTCATTGAATTAGGGGATTTCTCCCCTCTTATACACAAGATTGCGAATATGTGTAACCTCCTCTTTGGTATCGATATGTGCCATATCTGGGACTCCATCATCTCGCAATTACCGATGTGGAGGCGCATCTTCCCTGAGCACTGTCTCCTCGAAGATGTTCATCTTTGGCGTCTTTTGTCATGAGACTTCGGGGCTTTAGCGGCCGAGCATTCGGGCACTAAACAAAGGCCGATGCTATTCCCAACGCTCAATGAGAAGCTCCCAAATTTCGGGGCTCTCCCCCACAGTCTTGCCCTCCGAATGTGGCTCCGAGATGGGGCCGAGATGCTGTATGTTCCGAACAAAAGCCCTCGGCGGCATAGAGGCTCAGGACCTGGACAGCAAGATGGCTGGCATTTACTTAAGTGAGTCTCAAACTCCCGACTACCTGCACATTACGATGCACAGAATTCATTACTCAGACAGAAAAAAGCATCAACTCTAATACTGTCATAATGTCTACTACTACTATCCTGGAGACCGCTGCTGCGAATTACGAGAGCTACACCATCAAAGATCTCGTAGACTTCAGCGACAAAATATAGGGCGACCGGCGCGATGAGTTCCACAAGAACGGTTGCGTCGTGCTAAAGAATGTCATCAGCCCCGAGCGCGCCAAGTACTACTGCGACAAGCAGATCCAGTGGCTCAAGAACTTTGACTTGGGCTTCGATGAGAACGACGAGAGCACCTGGACGGCCGAGCATCTGCCCATCAGCTTCAAGGGAGGGTAAGCACATCTTTTGGAGCAACAACATCAAAGTCGATCAGCTGATTGAATGTCTATACAGAATGTACTATGCCTACGCCGCCGCTCATGAGAAGATGGCGTGGGAGGCACGTACCGAGCCCGCCGTGATTGAGATCTTTGAGAAGCTCTGGGAAACCAATGAGCTACTCTGCTCCTTCGACGGCATGAACATCTCCCTACCTCGGCGCAAGGATTTGAACTGGTCCCCCTGGCCGCACTGCGATCAGAACCCGAACCGCAAGGGGTAAGCCGGAAGCCATTGGAGTATAGTCTACATAACTCTAACCATTCCCAGAATGCAAGCCGTCCAAGGCCTCCTGAACTTTGCCCCCAACGGACCCAAAGACGGCGGCCTCATGCTCATGAAGGGCTCCGCCAAACTGTTTGATGAGTTCTTCGCCCAGAAGCGCGAGCAGTACGACCACGAGGACGCCCCTCCCCCAGAGCTCCAGTACATGGATCTGTTCCTCTTCCACGAAAAGGACCTCAAGTGGTTCGAGGACCGCGGCTGTGAGATGATCAAGGTCAACATGGAGCCCGGCGACTTTGTCCTCTGGGACTCGCGCACGATGCACTATGCCTGTCTGCCCGAGGGCAACCAGATCCGCCACGTCCAGTACATCTGCATGACACCGCGCCGGTTCGCCACCCCCAAGGCGTTGGAGTTGAAGAAATACTGCTTTGAGAATTTCATCGGCACAACGCACTGGCCTCACTGGTATGTTGTCCTCGATCTACAACATGGACGGAAGCTGATCAATGATAGTAACATTCGTCCTGCCGCGGAGAAGCCTATGAGGAACGGAAAGGTGTGCCCCAAGGATCGAAGTGAGCCGTTTGAGAAGCCAGTCCTTACGGAGAGATTGCTTCAGCTGGCGGGTGTCAAGGATTACTAGACAGTTTGCAATCGAGTCGAAGTAGATTCAGCATATATTTAGTGGTTAGATGTGAATGGTATCTCTTTTTCAGGAACCAATGACTTTTCTGTCTCTGTCCTTAAGAGTTCGTTTTTGTCCGTATAGATGGCAGTTGGTCATTCCGGGCATTTTTGCTCAGGATGACTTTCTGGAACTCCTCAATTACAAAAGCCCGACTATCTTAATCCATTAACTGTCGATTTTCGAAAAAGAGAAGGATATCCCTCCATACAGCGTGGACCAAGTGCTCCGATGAGCTGCCAAAGGCCCAAAGCTGCCATACCTCTTGTCAACCTTAATATCCTATCAGCAAACATCACATCAAAGTCAATCCCCCACAGTTTCTGCCCACTGCTGCCGGGAGCGGGGGAGGCGAAGGCATAATAAAGCCGTATGGCCTATGAAAGGGCAGCTCGGGGGTCACGGAGCCAAAACCAGAGACAGAGATTAAGTTAGCGCCAAGCCAGCAAAGGACCCGGGGAAACTGACTTGTCATAATTGACCTTTTGCAGAGCTCCCACTCGGTGGGGGCCCAGAATTGCTCGAGCTCTCCCTCTCTGTAGCTGTCCTCGACCTTTTAAGTACTACACGCCGCAAGGCCCATTCGCATCATGGTCAATCGTTCAGCCAGACTCAGCTTCTCCATTGATTTACTTGTTTCCTAGGACATATTTCCTTGTCCCCTGAAGGACATTGCCCGTTACCATGACCGACATTGTGGGTGAAGTTAAGAAAGACATGACTAGTCATGTTGAGGATGTCGAGGTCGGCCAGACTGCACCTAAGAAGTCCCATGTCATGGGTACGGTGAAGCTGGACGATGGAGCGATTGTGTATATCCCCACGCCTACTGCGGATCCCCAGGGAGAGGATTCTTCCTGTCGAGCCAGCATGACCGGGGATTGACTTACTACGATAGATCCCCTCAACATGCCTACCTGGCAGAAGGGCATTATCCTTGTCGTCATATCTATATGTGAGAGCACCTAGTTCCTTTCAAAAGTCTCTGCTAATTGATTAGTTTCAACTCTTGGTCTTGCTCTCGTCTCCGGTTTCGGCGGGTTGCTCGGATTCTACATTCCTCGATATGCTGCCGCGGGCAAGGGCTACGATGATATTACGCATCTGATGACTTATCCGAGTCTTTTCATGTAATTTCTCTCACGCTTGGGAAGTATAGGCAACAGCTAATTTGCTTTGAGGGGCATCGGGAATCTGATCGGTATGCCGATTGCCATTGGAGTCGGCCGACGCATCGTCCTCCTGGTATCGACCATGATTTTGGTCATCGGCGCCGTTCTGTGTGCGTTGGAGAAGAATTACGAATGGCATCTGGCATCCAGGATGGTCGTTGGTCTTGCTGCTGGACAGAGCGAGGCATTGGTGCCGATGATCACACAGGTGAGTCATGCGAGAGGACATATGAACATTCTGAGCTGACTCTGACAGGAAATCTTCTTCCTCCACGAACGCAGCAAAGCACTCATGGGCCAGCAGGCGATCCAGGTTTCTCTCACAGCGGTCTGGGTCCTTTTTGCCGGTCCATTGCCGAAGCGATTACGCCTCAGTGGTGGTATGGTCTCGGAGCAGCTCTGGCCGGCGTCCTGCTGCTTGTGGCATTCTTCTTTCTTCCAGAGACCAAGTATGATAGATCTGCGGCTGCTTATCAGGAAGATACAAGCAGCCAAGATGCGTTCGATGATGAGAAGCAGTCCGCATTGCACGGCCTCTGGACGACACGTCCTCCTCTAGACTTCGAGAGCTACGAGGCACGTACTTGGAAGTCGGAGTTGCGTCTCTGGGTCGGCAGGCCAGACTGGCACAGGGTGTGGGAAGTACTGGAGGTAAGCTTTGAGCGACAAAATACGGCTTCATGTACTGACAAGGTCTCAGCAAACATTCCAGCTGCTGCTCTTCCCCCAAGTCCTCTGGGCTCTTCTCCTCAACGGTCTTACCATCGGCGTCAACATCGCCATCGGCACCACGTACGCTACCATCCTCTCCGGCGCCCCTTACAGCTGGCCCGACAGCAGCGCCAGCTACATCAACTGCGGCCAGATCGTCACCGCACTCGTTGCCCTTCCTCTTTTGGGCCATGGATCGGACTACCTCGTCAAGTACTTTGCCCGCCGCAACGGAGGCCTGCACGAGCCCGAGGTGCGCATCATCCCCTTGATCCTCCCCATCATCGTCGGCGTCTTTACATCCGCTCTGTACGGTGAGGGCGCACAGCATCCTGACCAATACCACTGGTTCGTGTATGCATGGGCCGTGGCCGCGTACTACTTTTGCTTCGTGGGGGCGAACATCGTCGCCATCACGTATCTGCTGGACAGCTACCCTACACGAGCAGGCCCATTGCTAGTCATCATCTGTGCTTTCCGGGGTATTATTTCCTTTGGAACGAGCTATGGTACAGCCCCCTTCATTGCCTCGCACGGATATGACGGCGCCTTTGGCACTTTTGCTGGCTTGACGGGTGCCTTGGGTCTGCTGGGTATCCCGGTATACTTCTGGGGGAAGAAGATCCGTCAATTCACCGGCCGGTTTGCAAGGGACGAGAGTGATTGAGGAGTGGAATCAGTGTTGTGGTCTGTGAGAATCACATTTATGTGAAGTAATGATGGAGATGTCAGTGCATATGAAGTACGTAAGCTATAATTAAACAAATGTAATTTTCCTGCTTTCCCAGAAACTATGAAACGGATCACTAGTCACAATAACTGTTCACTCCAGAGTACTCTACTTGAATGATAGAACAGCAATAGCCCGGGCTGTGTTTGAGTTTACTACCAATCATTCCAAGAGGGCTGATTCTTCTCCGACTGCGTCATCAGAACCGATAGAATGCCTCGCGGCCCAATAGAGATTGCAGAGCAAAATCGTATACGAGCCTTACATCTGCCAAGAGCGGGAAGCCCACGCGCTTAGTGCGTATGACTTGGATATAAGGGTGACGGAGGAAAGTTTGAGCCGAGATCGGGATTCCTCCGCAGTAGTTAGTACTCACTGGTCTGATCTTGCTGCACAGCTAGCCCGCTAACATACATAAACGAGCCTTCAGACTGGAGGCTAGTGAGCCTGTATATCAGATTATACCATGCCTTGATTCCATTGCAATCGTCAGTAGCGATAACTATATCTCAAGCATTCCTCGATAGTCATAATCACCAACTCACTATCCACATTCTCACCATGACAGATACTCAAGATACCAAAATCACCCTATACTGGTAACCCATGACTCTACTGCGCCGCGCAATGCCAGAAGACAACTAACGGGAACCAGGCTGGAGAAGTCCCGTGCCCAACGGATCGTCTGGCTCCTGGAAGAACTCAACCTCCCCTACGACATCAAGACCTTCAAACGCAAAGCGGACATGACAGCACCCGACGAATTGAAGAAGATCCACCCCCTGGGTAAATCCCCCGTCATCACCATCGACACACCCAACTGCCCCGAGCCACTCGTTCTGGCAGAGTCCGCGGTGATCATCGAGTATCTCTGCACTCACTTCGGCGGGGAGAGGCTCATCCCGGAGCGATATGCCGAGGGAAAAGAGGGCCTGATCGGCGTTGAGACGGAAGCGTGGATGCGATACCAGTATTTCATGCACTATACCGAAGGAAGTCTGGCGCCGTTTCTGGTGATGAAGGTGGTGATGGATGGTAGATTCATGGATCTCTCGTTGTGGATGATGTACTGATGAATTCTCAGGTGTGAGGAGTGCACCCGTGCCGTTCTTCATCAAGCCAGTGACTAGAATGATAGCGGCCAAGGTGGAAGGGGCCTTTATCAATCCCAACCTCCATACGCATCTTGGCTTCCTGGAAGACCAGCTCAAGACGGCGCCCCCGGGCGGTCCTTATCTTTGTGGAGATATGATCACGGCTGCCGATATTCTGCTGAGCTACTCGGTCATCGCGGCGTTGTCGAGGCTGACATCCCTTCGAAGTCGGTATCCCGGAGTAGCAGCCTATGCAGATCGGCTGCAGGCCTTGGACAGCTACAAACGGGGCGTTGCGCAAATTGAGAGGATTGAGGGGTCATTCGAGGCTAGTTTATAAGTCTGGTCATTTTGCCCAGGTCAGCCGAAATCAAGACCTTTTGTGCCGGGCATTGTCCTATTTTGTAGACATAGTCAAGTCAGCCCAAGTGGTCGCAATTCCTATGGTTTTTGCAGACGGGAAAGCAAGCATATATGTAGATGGATCAATGACAGCTCTACTTTACAAATGATCTAAACTAGTCCTAATAAATAATTAACTGGCTCTATTCAGCAACGGTTAAAACAAATGCCATTTAACTAACAGTGATATAAAGGCCTAGTTTTTTAGTCTATTGCTGAGATATATACTTAGTTTCTCTCTGCCTCCCAAGCAAGTAGCATCATTGGTCTAGTGGTAGAATTCGTCGTTGCCATCGACGAGGCCCGTGTTCGATTCACGGATGATGCATTCTTTTTTTTTCTTTTCTCCTCTCCATAAACCCATTTCCTTAACCCTTGACTTTTTGAGGTGCATATTCTGATAGTGAAAAAATGTTGATGAGAAATTTCCCGGTTAATCTGGCTCGTACAGCAGATTTGTCTTCTCATATGACTAACAGGCTCCGAAGTCCACCATAACATCACGAAAGAATATAAGACATCAGAAACAACTCATTCCTTGAGAACTGCACTGAGAATGGTCCAGCCACTCGGTGCTGTCTTTCTGATACTCGTATCATTCTTCAAGAAGCAGCGATGGGTGCGGTTGGTGGACGAAGGCGCGGTTTCATCCCAGCTCACTCCCTTGCATGGTTCTCCCTTGATTATGTTGTTGTAAACCACACAGCGCTGGATGCACTGTTCAAGTGAATTCGTCTTGAAGTTTACGAGGTCGTTGTCGGAAATGGTGACGCTCGCACAACCACCCGTGTCAGAGCAGAGATCCGTGTGGCATAACTGGATATAGTCCGTTTGCTGGACGGTGATTGTCGTCCCATTCGCCATTGGACAGCTTGTGGCGCTGGAGGTCGCCGAAGTCGAAGTCGAAGTCGAAGTAGAGGCGGCTGTTGCGGTCGAGGCAGGGCTAGAGGTTCTTCTCATTCATCACCAAAATCAGCATTGTTGGATTATGACAATATTCTCTGCTTCAAGAGAGAGACACCCACCCGGAGTCCTTTTTCGCCAGAGACCCGCCTACACCTCCTCCCACAGCTGCTGCAATGACAACCACTGCAACCACAACCCCAATCCAGAAATACCGGCGCCGGAACCCGCATATTGTTCGCGGAGCATCTGTCGCACTTTTAACTTCTTGACCTGGGCCATGGCCAACCTCTGTTTCGACGGGTATCGGTGCGTCGGATCCATCCCCGGCGTAATAGAGGGGTGCATCTCTCTCATACTGGGGTATCAGACCATCGGGTATCGCCACTTCAAGACCAGCCTGTTCAGGAGAACTGGGCTGCTTGGTTTCCATTGTGGGTAGCACGGAGCTTTGTGTGATGTGATCAGGACATCTTGTTTGAGAAAAGTAAATGTCAGCCGCAGGGGTGATGTGGAGCTTAAAGGGTCTTGGGTTGATGGCCAAGAAATGATGAGCATGAGATGAGCCTTTCAGGCTAGGTAATTAGTCGAATACAGTGAGCCAATGGTTGTTTTCATGTCGGTTGGTTTGCGGCTAAGCTTAAGACAAGGCTGAGGATGACGGTTATTCTACTCTCAAAACAGCTGTGATGGGAGCTGTACTGCGAATATCTTACTTTGAGCTTCAGGTTGGTACTGGGCCTGTTTCGTTATTGTATCCTCTTATATATAAACAAATAAAATAGAGCAGGAAAAAGGGAGAAGGAAATCAATCAAGACAGACCACTGAAGCCAAGCACGAACATTGAGTTTTGTACTAACAGCTAGTGCTGAGTACTGACCATTTATAAGCCTATTAGAATAGCACAGGCTTCGTATTATCAGTGGCTGTGCAGATCTAAGTCGATCATTCCTAGAAAGAGAATCACTGACAGCATTGTCTCCGATTCAGAGTGCTCATAGCTGGTGATAATCCCCCATCATAATGGTGGAGTCCATAACATGTGTATGAGTTCTGTTTCTAGATCCCAGTACTCAATAGAACAAAGCAAGTAGGATCATCAAAGTCCTACAGCTCTATGCCCTACGGTCCTACAGGGACTACTATTTACAGTTATTTCTATCTATTGTGAGAAACATGCTATGGTGCTATCTCCTGTGCCCAAGCTTATAATAGCTCGAATCTTGTTCATCATGTCTTTTCATATTTTAGAGAGACGTGGTGAAATTCCATGTTAGACCCACTGCTTCATGCATCACTTTTGAATAACTCTAGCAGTTGTTCCCTCTCTGCTCAGCTGTTGTTCTTTTCTTCATTTTCATAAGATATACATTGTCGGTTCTGTACCTGTCTGTTAACAAGAAGTGAGTAGGCTGGGTGTCCGGGGGATCGAACACGGTAACCTCATCGACCAGGAGACGGCGGAGCTGATGGCGGAGAAGGGCGTGTTCTTGACCCCGACGCTGACCGCGCATGCCGCGTCGAAGCAGATGAACTTCCTTCCGCCGGCTAGCGCAGCGAAAAACGACGAGGTTCTTGCCAAGGGTCTGCGGGCGATGAAGATGGCGGTTGATGCCGGCGTGACGGTGTGCTTTGGCACGGATCTGCTGGGTCCGATGCACTTTGCGCAGAGCAACGAGTTCTCTATTCGGAGCAAGGTCTTGTTGTGTTTGCAGATTCTGCAGAGTGCAACGGTCAATGCGGCCAGGCTGTTGATGCAGGCAGATCGACTCGGTCAGGTCAAGGAAGGTTTTGCGGCGGATATGTTGGTATTGAATGAGAATCCGCTGCAGGACATTACGAGCCTGGAGAAGGTGGACGAGAATATCCTGGGAGTCATCAAGGACGGAAGAATTGTTACCTCGCGGTGGGACAAATTGAAGGCTGAGATGTAATGCTGCAGGGAAGATGGTTTATATTTCCACAGACTATGATTGATTTGATTGCACAGTATCAGAACAAGAAGATAGAAGTAAGATGAATAAACTGGCAGATAATGATATGCAAATTCCACCTGTATATATCTAGAACAAAAGACCAGCGCTGGCTTTACATTCGATGATTCCTTCTGAGGTCTCAATATCTCACTCTTGCCAGATTCGGATGATATATATGCGACATGCTATTATGGCCCAGTCGATGAGGTATCACTTGCCTACTTATCTCTGTCTGTAAGAGTCTTCTCATGTGCAAGATCCTGACTGGACATATCTATACAACATGCAAGTGAAGGGAAACGGTGACATGTTTCGTTGGACGGCTGGAGACCAAAAGACCAATTCCCAATGGTAATATCAAACTGTTATTCGAAATTATAGAGGCAAAGTAATCCAGATGCTGTCCGGGATGTTTCGCATGATGTATTGAAGGGAGCCCTTTATGGCCAAGAGACTTGCTCTTCCTCATCGAGGCAACATATAATGATGGGAAATTCAAACTAGGACTGCTATATACATCTATTCATTCATGAATGGCGAGCACTAAGTAAAGGACAAAGATTAAGGATTTCTCACCAACTTGGCTGTGACCCCAAGTCATTAGTTCTGCAGCATAAGCGTATAGATGATGCAGTAATTTCTTCAAGCATGTTGCATGTGGAGACTCGCCAGCTCTTCCTGAGTTCCTACTCACAGATAATGAATATTTTCCCGTCTGAACTGCGGGGCAGCCGATGCACATCGTCCCAAATATTATAATTCGTTGAATCTAGCTGCAGCATCAGAGTGTACCGATTCTCGATTCAGCTTCCTTACTTAGCTGCAGGAAGCTAGCTCTTAGCGAAGCAAACAGACTTGTCAACGTGTCACCTCAAGCATCGTGAGTGCCGATTGCGCCCATTCTATTTCACATCAGAATTTGAAGTCACGGACCTGGCCTCTTTTCGCAAGCCATTTGATCTGGGAGTCTAGTGTCATGGGTCACTGGTAATAGTATCCTAGGACTAAGGCAGAGATCACAATGGCTGTCTTTGCGGTGATCGGGATAGGACTGGTCATCTACTGGGTCATCCAGAGCATTTACCGGCTGTATTTCCACCCGCTGAGCCATATCCCCGGACCGAAACTGGCTGCAATCACCCATGGCTACGAATTCTATCACAATATCATCAGGGGCGGTCTCTTCATCTGGGAACTCGAACGATTGCACCAAGTATACGGTGAGTACATCTTGATACAGACAAGCTGAGACAGCTAACCGTCTCAGGACCAATCATCCGCATCAACCCGCGTGAGGTCCACATCAAGGACCCCGACTACTACGATGAGATCTACGCCTCGAGCCTCCGCAAGCGCGAAAAGGATCCCGTCCTGATCAAGCAGTTCGACCTCGAAGGCTCCAGCTTCTCCAGCATCGACCCGGAGTCTCACCGGCAGCAGCGCGCACCCGTCGAGAAATACTTCTCGAAGCGAGCCATCGAAAAGATGGAGGGTCTGATCCACGATAGCCTCGACAGACTCGTCTACCACTTCAAGGAAGCCTATTCCTCGCATCAGGTCGTCAGCCTGGACGCGGGATTCGCAGCGTTAACTTCCGACGTTATCCACAAGTACGTGTACGGGTTCAACCCCGGCAACGTCGACAAGGAGGGGTTTAACGCCAAGGTCAGAGACGGGGTCAACGGCCTCTTCCGACTGGCGCACCTTCTGTACTTTTTCCCCATCTTGCAGACCATCATGAACTTGACGCCGCTGGGGTTCCTGCGCAAGTTCAACCCCCCCGCCTTCGCTCTTGCCAGTCAGAAGAAGGAACTGTACGATCGGGCCGCGGCCTCGCTGGAGAATGCGCACTCCAAGGACAGCGGCACCGGGGCTGTGATTGATGCTCTTGCGGCGCCGACGATGCCGGCGCGCATGCGCAAACCGGAGCGGCTGATGAACGAGGGATTTTCCCTGGTGATTGGTGGCACGGAGACGACGGCTCGGTCGCTTGCGCTCGGCGCGTGGCATTTGTATAGCCGGAAAGATATTCGGAACAAGCTCAGAGAAGAATTGAAGCAGGTGATGCCTGCGCCGGATTCGAGAACAACCTGGAATCAACTGGAACAGTTGCCTTATTTGGTGAGAATCCTCACCCCGGAGTTAAGAGTTTACATCACTGACCCTGACAGTCTGCCGTTATCGCTGAATCCCTGCGTCTCTCTACTGGTATCGCGAGTCGCTCCGCAAGAGTCGCGCCTACCGAGGCGTTGGTATATAAGAACTACACTATACCACCGGGGGTCAGTCCGTTAATCTAGAAACCCAGGAGCAAGCTTAACAAAGATGCATAGACCCCCATCAGCGAAACAAACTACTTCGTCCTTATGGACCCCGAAATCTTCCCCGACCCGCACGCATTCGACCCCGAAAGATGGATGCGCGCTGCTGCAAAGGGACAGCGGCTCGATCGGTACCTGGTGAACTTCTCCAAGGGAAGCCGGATGTGTGTTGGCTTGAAGTATGTGTTGTATCTCTTAGCAGCTGTTCACTACTGACTGTGTAGTCTGGCATATGCGGAGCTCTTCCTAGTAATCGCGACGATGGTGCGCCGGTTTGATATGGAGCTGTATGAAACGCCCAAGAGCAATATTGATCTTGCCCGGGATTTTGGCACCCCGTACCCTGAGAAGGGGAATTTGAGTGTACGGGCGATTATTACGAGTGTCATCGAGTAGTGTACATTAGTTTGTGATCAAGTGTGTATCCTAAGTGAGTGAGGGACTATGATACGCAGACATTCTATGCATCGCTATAATTCTGAATCCTTATACAGACTACCAGCAGTAAGTTCAGCAATCTACCATAATGCTAACCAAGAGATACAAAGGAAAGGAATATACACCGTTGAAAGATCCCAACCACAACCCCTCATTGATTTTCTGTGCTCCAATGAAAGCCACCTTCACCCAAATATTTATCATAATATCCTCATGATTCGACTCAGCTGTATGTTGCTATTCATGAAGGACAAAAGAAAAGATTTCACATGGCAACAAGCAGGACAGAAGATCTCCACTTAGGATGACAGGAAACAGCTAGACAATGACTGAAATCACCAAGTCTCATAATCCATGATACAGACAGGAATGATAGCGGGGGAATCGTGGTTCTAGGCCAGCTACTCCGTAGGTAAGGTACCTTAAAGGTAGAATATTCTATTTCTAGCCTTCTGGGGAAACTAACATGTGACTAGTTACGCGCAGTCGCTTAGTAAGTTTATGCCTTACGCCTTACATCTCCTGTTTCCGAGCCTTCTCACCCAGGAAGGCCATACTCTATTGAATCTTCAGAACAGGCTCTCAATCCAGGCGCCCTGCCTAGGATAAGGGACAGCTCCCCCTCCGCGCGCTGCCTGACACCCGCCCGGCAACCA